>NC_080064.1:194358788-194658788 GCF_949987535.1 Balaenoptera acutorostrata | reverse complement strand
TTACAGTATCAAGTTCCTTGATCATCCTCTGTAGTGATCCAGGTCTTCTTTTTCAAGTTGTTGACTTTTATCCTCCACTCTGCCATCTTCTTTGCATGTCCTTTTCTTGGGTCGCCAAGTGCCCTTTTCTTTCAAAACATTCTTTTCTTCTGAGCAGAGTGTTCTATTTCCAACGTCTGATTACGTAGGAAATGGAATGCAAAACTTGACCTTGGATTGTTGGGATTCTCTCTTTTCTTAGAGATGAATCCCATTATACTATAAAGCAGTTGTATATTAGTCACTCTCAGCATCCCTGCCACACGTGTGCCCTGTTGGACCACCAACATGTCCCCGTCAGTACACAATACGGAACAATAGCAGAAGCCAGCTACAAAGAAATGTGCAGGGAAATTAGTTTTTTAAAAAAAGAACACTCATTTTATTTTCTTATGATAAATTAAAGTCTGTTTTTGGTTCATCTTGTTTTCTTTTTATTTTTTCTTCTTTTTTTTATTGTATTCATCTGATATTGTTCTTAAATCTCTGTTAACAAAAGTAATATATTCTTCCCTTATGCTAATTTCCTAATTTCCTTTTGCATCTTATTCCTCCCTAATTTGAACAGTCTCACTAAAAGCCTCTACTGATTTATTTAATAGCATCATACTTCTATTTCTTCTCATTTTTATGGCTGTAATAATGTAATAGATAACTTTAATAACCAAGCATAACTTTAATAATATTTCATTTTTCATCATTCATTTCACTTTTTTATACTTTTACTGAATTTGTATTCCCCTTGACAGCTTTACATGTTTGTTCCTCATCTCCTATTTTTGCTGAAGAAACGCCATCTTCTATTCAGGAAGTGATTAGTCTCTCTATTTTACAGATGAAGAAATTGAGGCTCCAAAAGATTAAATATTGAACACAAGGTTATATAACTGTTTGATTTGCAGAGCAAGAATTTAAATGCACACCTATTGATTTCATAACCCAGTGCCCATGATGCAGACAGCTTCAGACACGGAGCTCCACCTGCAGCAAGCCTGGGGTGCAGGAAAGAGGAAGCTGCTCCCAGGAGAGTTCCTAAGGCATCTGTGGCACAGGGAAGAGTGTCCTTCACCTTATCTTAGAGGTCATTCATTTACTGAGTTCAGTCTGAGACCCAGGATACTTTTCTTTTTCTTTTTTTTTTTAAAGCAATATATTTTTTTAAATGGAAGTATAGTTGATTTACAATACCATGTTAGTTTCAGGTGTACAGCACAGTGATTCAGTTATATATAAGTATATATATACATATTCTTTTCAGAGTCTTTTCCTTTATAGGTTATTACAAAATATCAAGTATAGTTCCCTGTGCTATACAGTAGGTTCATGTTGATTATCTGTTTTACATATAGCAGTGTGTATATGTTAATTCCAAACTCCTAATTTATCCCTCTTCCTCCCCTTTCCACTTTAGTAACCATAAGTTTGTTTTCTATGTCTGTGAGTCTCTTTCTGTTTTGGAAATAGGTTCATTTGTACCTTCTTTTTTTTAATATTCCACATATGAGCAATATCATATGATATTTGTCTTTCTCTGTCTGTCTTACTTCACAGGGTGTGGAGAAAAGGGAACCCTCCTGCCCTGTTGGTGGGAATGTAAATTGATACAGCCACTATGGAAAACAGTATGGAGGTTCCTTAAAAAACTAAAAACAGATCTACCATATGATCCTACAATTCCACTCCTGGGCATATCTCCTGAGAAAACCATAATTTGAAAATATAGAGGAGAGAAGATGGCGGAAGAGTAAGACGCAGAGATCACCTTCCTTCCCACAGATACAGTAGAAATACATCTACACGTGGAACTGCTCCTACAGAACACCCACTGAATGCTGGCAGAAAACGTCCGACCTCCAAAAAGGCAAGAAACTCCCCCCGTACTTGGGTAGGGCAAAAGAAAAAAGAAATAACAGAGACAAAAGAATAGGGACGGTACCTGCACCAGTGGGAGGGAGCTGTGAAGGAGGAAAGGTGTCCACGGACTAGGAGCCCCTTCGCGGGCAGAGACTGCGGGTGGCAGAGGGGGGAAGCTTCGGCGCCACGGAGGACAGCACAGCCACAGGGGTGCGGAGGGCAAAGCGGAGAGATTCCCACACAGAGGCTCGGCGCCGACCAGCACTCACCAGCCCGAGAGGCTTGTCTGCTCCCCCGCCGGGGCGGGCGGGGCTGGGAGCTGAGGCTCGGGCTTCAGTCGGATCGCAGGGAGAGGACTGGGGCTGGCAGCGTGAACACAGCCTGAAGGGGTTAGCGCACCACAGCTAGCCGGGAGGGAGTCCGGGGAAAAAGTCTGCAGCTGCCGAAGAGGCAAGAGACTTTTTCTTGACTCTTTGTTTCCTGGTGCGTGAGGAGAGGGGATTCAGAGCGCCGCTTAAAGGAGCTTCAGAAACGGGCGCGAACCGCGGCTGTCAGCGCGGACCCCAGAGACGGGCATGAGACGTTAAGGTTGCTGCTGCCGCCACCAAGGAGCCTGTGTGCGAGCCCAGGTCACTCTCCACACCGCCCCTCCCGGTAGCCTGTGCAGCCCGCCACTGCCAGGGTCCCGGGATCCAGGGACAAGTTCCCCGGGAGAAAGCACGGCGCGCCTCGGGCTGCTGCAACGTCACGACGCCTCTGACGCTGCAGGCTCGCCCCGCCTCCTCCATACGCTCCCTCCCCCCGCCTGAGTACGCCAGAGCCCCCGAAGCAGCTGCTCCTTTAACCCCATCCTGTCTGGGCGGGAACAGACGCCCTCAGGAGACCTACATGCAGAGGCGGGTCCAAATCCAAAGCTGAACACGGGAGCTGTGCGAACAAAGAAGAGAAAGGGAAATGTCTCCCAGCAGCCTCAGAAGCAGCGGATTAAATCTCCACAATCAACCTGATGTACCTGCATCTGTGGAATACCTGAATAGACAACGAATCATCCCAAATTCAGGAGGTGGACTTTGGGAGCAGGATATATTAATTTTTCCCCTTTTCCTTTTTTTTGTGAGTGTATATGTATATGCTTCTGGGTGAGATTTTGTCTGTATAGCTTTGCTTTATAATAGCTTTATTTTACTTCACTATATTATAGCCTCTTTCTTTCTTTCTTTCTTTCTATTTTTTCTCCCTTTTACTCTGAGCCGTGTGGACAAAAGGCTCTTGGTGCTCCAGCCAGGCATCAGGGCCGTACCTCTGAGGTGGGAGAGCCAACTTCAGGACACTGGTCCACAAGAGACCTCCCAGCTCCACGTAATACCAAACGGCAAAAATCTCCCAGAGATCTCCATCTCAACATCAAGACCCAGCATCACTCAATGACCAGCAAGCTACAGTGCTGGACACCCTATGCCAAACAACTAGCAAGACAGGAACACAGCCCCATCCATTAGCAGAGAGGCTGCCTAAAATCATAATAAGACCACAGACACCCCAAAATACACCACCAGACATGGACGTGCCCACCAGAAAGACAAGATCCAGCCTCATCCACCAGAACTCAGGCACTAGTTCCCTCCACCAGGAAGCCTACACAACCCACTGAACCAACCTTAGCCACTGGGGACAGATACCAAAAACAATGGGAACTACGAACCTGCAGCCTGTGAAAAGGAGACCCCAAGCACAGTAAGATAAGCAAAATGAGATGACAGAAAAACACACAGCAGATGAAGGAGGAGGGTCAAAACACACCAGACTTAACAAATGAAGAGGAAATAGGTAGTCTACCTGAAAAAGAATTCAGAATAATGATAGTAAGGATGATCCAAAATCTTGGAAATAGACTAGACAAAATGCAAGCAACATTTAACAAGGACGTAGAAGAACTAAAGAGGAACCAAGCAATGATGAAAAACACAATAAATGAAATTAAAAATACTCTAGATGGGATCAATAACAGAATAACTGAGGCAGAAGAACGGATAAGTGACCTGGAAGATAAAATGGTGGAAATAACTACTGCAGAGCAGGATAAAGAAAAAAGAATGAAAAGAACTGAGGACAGTCTCAGAGACCTCTGGGACAACATTAAACCCACCAACATTCGAATTATAGGGGTCCCAGAAGAAGAAGAGAAAAAGAAAGGGACTGAGAAAATATTTGAAGAGATTATAGTTGAAAACTTCCCTAATATGGGAAAGGAAATAGTTAATCAAGTCCTGGAAGCACAGAGAGTCCCATACAGGATAAATCCAAGGAGGAACACGCCAAGACACATATTAATCAAACTGTCAAAAATTAAATATAAGGAAAACATATTAAAGGCAGCAAGGGAAAAACAACAAATAACACACAAGGGAATCCCCATAAGGTTAACATCTGATCTTTCAGCAGAAACTCTGCAAGCCAGAAGGGAGTGGCAGGATATACTTAAAGTGATGAAGGAGAAAAACCTACAACCAAGATTACTCTACCCAGCAAGGATCTCATTCAGATGTGATGGAGAAATTAAAACCTTTACAGACAAGCAAAAGCTGAGAGAGTTCAGCACCACCAAACCAGCTTTACAACAAATGCTAAAGGAACTTCTCTAGGCAAGAAACACAAGAGAAGGAAAACACCTACAATAACAAACCCAAAACATTTAAGAAAATGGGAATAGGAACATACATATCGATAATTACCTTGAATGTAAATGGATTAAATGCTCCCACCAAAAGACACAGGCTGGCTGAATGGATACAAAAACAAGACCCATATATATGCTGTCTACAAGAGACCCACTTCAGACCTAGAGACACATACAGACTGAAAGTGAGGGGATGGAAAAAGATATTCCATGCAAATGGAAATCAAAAGAAAGCTGGAGTAGCAATTCTCATATCAGACAAAATAGACTTTAAAATAAAGACTATTACAAGAGAAAAAGAAGGACACTATATAATGATCAAGGGATCGATCCAAGAGGAAGGTATAACAATTGTAAATATTTATGCACCCAACATAGGAGCACCTCAATACATAAGGCAAATACTAACAGCCATAAAAGGGGAAATCAACAGTAACACAATCATAGTAGCAGACTTTAACACCCCACTTTCACCAATGGACAGATCATCCAAAATGAAAATAAATAAGGAAACACAAGCTTTAAATGATACATTAAACAAGATGGACTTAATTGATATTTATAGGACATTCCACCCAAAAACAACAGAATACACATTTTTCTCAAGTGCTCATGGAACATTCTCCAGGATAGATCATACCTTGGGTCACAAATCAAGCCTTGGTAAATTTAAGAAAATTGATATCGTATCAAGTATCTTTTCCGACCACAACGCTATGAGACTAGATATCAATTACAGGAAAAGATCTGTAAAAAATACAAACACATGGAGGCTACACAATACACTACTTAATAACGAAGTGATCACTGAAGAAATCAAAGGGGAAATCAAAAAATACCTAGAAACAAAGGACAATGGAGATACGACAACCCAAAACCTATGGGACGCAGCAAAAGCAGTGCTAAGAGGGAAGTTTATAGCAATACAAGCCTACCTCAAGAAACAGGAAACATCTCGAATAAACAACCTAACCTTGCACCTAAAGCAATTAGAGAAAGAAGAACAAAAAAAACCCAAAGCCAGCAGAAGTAAAGAAATCATAAAGATTAGGTCAGAAATAAATGAAAAAGAAATGAAGGAAACAATAGCAAAAATCAATGAAACTAAAAGCTGGTTCTTTGAGAAGATAAACAAAATTGATAAACCATTAGCCAGACTCATCAAGAGAAAAAGGGAGAAGACTCAAATCAATACAATTAGAAATGAAAAAGAAGAAGTAACCACTGACACTGCAGAAATACAAACGATCATGAGAGATTACTACAAGCAACTCTATGCCAATAAAATGGACAACCTGGAAGAAATGGACAGATTCTTAGAAATGCACAAACTGCCGAGACTGAACCAGGAAGAAATAGAAAATATGAACAGACAAATCACAAGCACTGAAATTGAAACTGTGATTAAAAACCTTCCAACAAACAAAAGCCCAGGACCAGATGGCTTCACAGGCGAATTCTATCAAATATTTAGAGAAGAGCTAACACTTATCCTTCTCAAACTCTTCCAAAATATTGCAGAGGGAGGAACACTCCCAAACTCATTCTACAAGGCCACCATCACCCTGATACCAAAACCAGACAAAGATGTCACAAAGAAAGAAAACTACAGGCCAATATCACTGATGAACATAGATGCAAAAATCCTCAACAAAATACTAGCAAACAGAATCCAACAGCACATTAAAAGGATCATACACCATGATCAGGTGGGGTTTATCCCAGGAATGCAAGGATTCTTCAACATACGCAAATCAATCAATGTGATACACCATATTAACAAATTGAAGGAGAAAAACCATATGATCATCTCAATAGATGCAGAGAAAGCTTTCGACAAAATTCAACACCCATTTATGATAAAAGCCCTGCAGAAAGTAGGCATAGAGGGAACTTTCCTCAACATAATAAAGGACATATATGACAAACCCACAGCCAACATCGTCCTCAATGGTGAAAAACTGAAACCATTTCCACTAAGATCAGGAACAAGACAAGGTTGCCCACTCTCACCACTATTATTCAACATAGTTCTGGAAGTCCTAGCCACAGCAATCAGAGAAGACAAAGAAATAAAAGGAATCCAAATTGGAAAAGAAGAAGTAAAGCTGTCACTATTTGCAGATGACATGATACTATACATAGAGAATCCTAAAGATGCTATCAGAAAACTCCTAGAGCTAATCAATGAATTTGGTAAAGTAGCAGGATACAAAATTAATGCACAGAAATCTCTTGCATTTCTATACACTAATGACGAAAAATCTGAAAGTGAAATTAAGAAAACACTCCCATTTACCATTGCAACAAAAAGAATAAAATATCTAGGAATAAACCTACCTAAGGAGACAAAAGACCTGTATGCAGAAAATTATAAGACACTGATGAAAGAAATTAAAGATGATACAAATAGATGGAGAGATATACCATGTTCCTGGATTGGAAGAATCAACATTGTGAAAATGACTCTACTACCCAAAGCAATCTACAGATTCAATGCAATCCCTATCAAACTACCACTGGCATTTTTCACAGAACTAGAACAAAAAATTTCACAATTTGTATGGAAACACAAAAGACCCCGAATAGCCAAAGCAATCTTGAGAACGAAAAATGGAGCTGGGGGAATCAGGCTCCCTGACTTCAGACTATATTACAAAGCTTCAGTAATCAAGACAGTTTGGTACTGGCACAAAAACAGAAATATAGAACAATGGAACAGGATAGAAAGCCCAGAGATAAACCCACACACATATGGTCACCTTATCTTTGATAAAGGAGGCAAGCATATACAGTGGAGAAAAGACAGCCTCTTCAATAAGTGGTGCTGGGAAAATTGGACAGGTACATGTAAAAGTATGAAATTAGAACACTCCCTGACACCATGCACAAAAATAAACTCAAAATGGATTAAAGACCTAAGTGTAAGGGCAGACACTATCAAACTCTTAGAGGAAAACATAGGCAGAACACTCTATGACATACATCACAGCAAGATTCTTTTTGACCCAGCTCCCAGAGAAATGGAAATAAGAACACAAATAAACAAATGGGACCTAATGAAACTTAAAAGCTTTTGCACAGCAAAGGAAACCATAAACAAGACCAAAAGACAACCATCAGAATGGGAGAAAATATTTGCAAATGAAGCAACTGACAAAGGATTAATCTCCAAGATTTACAAGCAGCTCATGCAGCTCAATAACAAAAAAACGAACAACCCAATCCAAAAATGGGCAGAAGACCTAAATAGACATTTCTCCAAAGAAGATATACAGATGGCCTACAGACACATGAAAGAATGCTCAACATCATTAATCATTAGAGAAATGCAAATCAAAACTACAATGAGATATCATCTCACACCTGTCAGAATGGCCATCATCAAAAAATCTAGAAACAATAAATGCTGGAGAGGGTGTGGAGGAAAGGGAACACTCTTGCACTGTTGGTGGGAATGTAAATTGATACAGCCACTATGGAGAACAGTATGGAGGTTCCTTAAAAAACTACAAATAGAACTACCATACGACCCAGCAATCCCACTACTGGGCATATACCCTGAGAAAACCATAGTTCAAAAAGAGTCATGTACCAAAATGTTCATTGCAGCTCTATTTACAATAGCCAGGACATGGAAGCAACCTAAATGTCCGTCGACAGATGAATGGATAAAGAAGATGTGGCACATATATACAATGGAATATTACTCAGCCATAAAAAGAAACGAAATTGAGTTATTTGTAGTGAGGTGGATGGACCTAGAGTCTATCATACAGAGTGAAGTAAGTCAGAAAGAGAAAAACAAATACTGTATGCTAACATATATATGTGGAATCTAAGGAAAAAAAAACAAAAAAAGGCCATGAAGAACCTAGTGGCAAGACGGGAATAAAGACACAGACCTACTAGAGAATGGACTTGAGGATATGGGGAGGGGGAGGGGTGAGATGTGACAGGGTGAGAGAGTGTCATGGACATATATACACTACCAAACGTAAAATAGATAGCTAGTGGGAAGCAGCTGCATAGCACAGGGAGATCAGCTCGGTGCTTTGTGACCACCTAGAGGGGTGGGATGGGGAGGGTGGGAGGGAGGGAGATGCAAGAGGGAAGAGAAATGGGAACATATTGTATATGTATAACTGATTCACTTTGTTATAAAGCAGAAGCTAACACACCATTGTAAGGCAATTATACTTCAATAAAGATGTTTAAAAAAAAATTTTGACAATTTGGGCAAAACTGCATTGCCTATTTATAACAATTAGGTTGCACTTTGCAAATGTCCCCACCAACACACACAGAGACACACAACACATACAGACACACAGAGACACACACAACACAGAGACACACACACTACAGACACACACACACACACACAAAAGCTTTGGCTTGTTTTAATAAACACAAACATGAAATAGGCTGAATGATCTGGAACAATTACAGCACCAGATTGTGTGTAAATAAGTAGTGACCAACCCTGCTTCACACCCTTGGAAATATTTAAATCCACGGATCACGTTTGACTACTTCTGGACTCTTCCTATCACTGTCTCCTGCGTCCAGTTGAAAAACCTTCCCACACTTTTCCAAACACTATGTCCCACATCCCAGAGTCCTATGTTCGCTCATCTAAATCACACCCACAAATGCATTTTCAGTCCCACTCTCATATTTAGCTGTCCAGTGTGGAAGGAAGCCCTCTGGAGTGGAGTCGGGTTGCAGTCCTGGACTGACCGCACATTCTCAACAACACATAAAGCAGCAGCAACAAAAATCACCCTCCCACGCAGCACTGAGCATTTGCAGGCACAGAACCGGGTTCTTTCTACACAGCAGTATTTTCAGTCTTTGTCACAAACGTAGCTCGAAAGTGCCAGTCTCCCCATTTTAGAGGGGACAAAACTAAACCTCAGAGAGGCTGAGCAATTTGTTCAAAGTCACAGAGCCAGGAACTGGGATGCAAGCCTGAATGTGTGTAATTCTGCAAAACGTCACCAAAGCGGCTCTACGTGCTCCATGACCTTGCAATTTCACTTTGCTCCTTTAGAAAACTGCAACAACTAGAGGTGCTTCCCTCCTGCTCTCCACGGTTGGGAGGATTCAGTGTTGGACACCAGGATGTCCGCTCTGCCAGCCCTTACACGTCTTCTGCATGCACATCCTGAAAAATCCCTCTTTAGCCGGTAATCCTGCCCAGAAGGGACCTCCTATGTTTTGGCCACTTAGAAATCCTAAATCAAGACCTCAGTTTAAAATAAATCTTACTCCTCGTATCCAGCCTTTGGATTGGTATTACATTAAGACCATGTTTTCCTGCTTCCAGAATTTCAGAGGCTGTATCACTGGTTGCCATCTTCTGAAGTATTAGATTATATTTCACTTTATGCTGTCCTAGCTCCATATTGATAAAATGTTGGGTCCAATTCTTTGAAGGCTCATTTCCTTTCTACTTCTTAGGCATGAAGCTCTCCCCGGGTTGAGGGGAGGTGCACCCACTCCCTCCCTCTCTGCCCGTGCCTGGGTCCCATCTACAGACCTATTATTCCCACTTGCTTTGCTCTCCTCAATTCAGTCCTACAATGATGATGCCGCCCCTGTGCTTGCGTCCTGCCCTCAGACAAAAATCTCCATCTCCTGAAGGGCTCTCCATCCCTCTTCTCCTCGCTGCTCTCGGGAACAACCTCTTATTTACCTTCCGCTATTGTGTCTGCTTCTCTCTGTTTTCCCACTCCAGCCAGATTCTATACCATTTTCCTCCCTCACTGCACAAAGTCTCTTCTTCCTGTGCTTTCTTCCCCCGTCACAGCCCCGGGAGCTCCCTGCGTTCAGGTGGGTGGATAGGACTTGCTCCAGTATTTTCTACCCTTCCATCCCAGAGCCTGAAGAGGACACAGCTGCTTCTGAATCCCTTTTAGGATAACAAGCTATGGGGAAATGCATCCTTCTTCACCATAAATGTTAAAAGCAGTGTCACTTTGACAAGGGACTCTATGATGTCCTGTTCCCCTTATACCCAAGAACCCATGACAGCAGAGCGACCCAAGGATGACCACCTCGCTCACTCACCCTATACAGGGCAGAGCTCTTCCTTTTTTTACCTGGAAAGTTACCTATAATCAGCTACTTGGGCCTGCCCCAATTCCTCCCCTGGGCTGTTGTTCCTTACCTTCTTTCTCATTTTCTTTTTTTTTTCTTTTCTTTTCTTTCTTTCTTTTTTTTTTTTTTTTTTTTTTTGTGCATCTTGCGGGATCTTAGTTCCCCGACCAGGGATTGAACCCATGCCCTCAGCAGTGAAAGCGCAGAGTCCTAACCACTGGACAGCCAGGGAATTCCTCCTCCTTCCCCTCTTTTTTGAGACCTCCTTCCTCTGGATGCTTTCACTCCCAGGTTCCCAACACACCAAGTACCCCAGGTGGTGATAAAATTTTCTATATTCTCAGACTTGCACTCCTGCTGCAAAACGTCCATCCACAATCCTATGTTACAGCTGATAATAGCTATATGTTAATGGATTTAATCAATCTTGGGGTTTTTGAAGTCTAAAAGAGGAAATGGCTGGCCAAATGGTCTCTGCGGTCCAGAATAAGATCTGCTGAGAATTGCTTCATCCTGCTTTGGAGACCCTGCTTTCCTGCTGGGGCCTCTGGTCTCAACCACACTCTGCCTGGCAGGGATGCTGTACCGTCCAGCATCCCTTCTTTTTTATCTTTTATTTTTTTGTCAGTTACCCTGTATCCCTCAGGACTTGGCTATCACAGAAAATAAAAAAGATCTGAACCAAGAATCATGACTCATCAATATGGAGTCTCTAGTATCATCCTAACACTGAAAGAAAAAAAGAGGAAAGACAACAGCATAGAAGTTAAAATATGGAAATTGAATTTTGTCCAGTTAAAAGCGATCTTTATTATTTCTGAGAGAGAATTTCTTTTCCAATAAGCTCATTTTAGAGTACAAATTCCTGGGTTTTCTATCTCATCCCAAATGTTTCTTGATATTGTGATGAATTGCATAGATGTAAATGTGACCTTCCAAAACCAGTATTATTCTGTGACAATTATAGGTGATAATATAGTAATTTTTGATGTGCTAATCTTTTAAAAAGATTACATATTAAAAAACAGAAATTGAACATGAAAAGCTTCCTAGTATTTATCATTTAATAATAGTTTCTTTGAATTTGGCAAGTATTAAAGCTTAAATAAAACACTGGAGAAGGAGTTTGAAGAAGACTTGCATAAAATTTAAACTATTTCTAATTCGTACCATAATTTTGACAAATTATTTTACATGTGGTTTTGTGGATTTTGGTATTTTTCTATTGTTAGATAAGTGGAATTATAATTTTTAGTGGAAAAATATTGTGAATAAAAACTGTATTTAAGAAAGACTTATCTTCAGGAGTCAGAATTCTAAATATGAGGTGGAGAAAAATCTTACATTCAGCTAATATTTGTCAATAATCTCAGCATGAACAATTGTGAGTCAGAATTAGGCTGAATATTGGGGAAAAAAAGAAAAACTGTTGAGGAGTTCTGAATAATATTACACGGCTTTAATAGGTTATTAGTCATGATAGATAGAAATAAGTTAAAGATCACCTGAAATCAATATAATATCATAAGTCTACTATACCTCAATTTAGGGGAATTCCCTGGTGGTCCAGTGGTTAGGACTCTGGGCTTTCACTGCCAGAACCTAGGTTCAATCCCTGGTCGGGGAACTAAGATCCCGCAAGCCGCATGGCTCAGCCAAAAAAAAAAAAAAGAAAAAAGGAAACAAAACAACAAAAAAAACTATACCTCAATTAAAAAAACAATTTAAAAAAAAGATATGCAGATTACCATATGGGCATCAACAGGTATTAATGCTGAGAAAGCCAAGGAAATATATAAGGAAGGCTTAATAACAAGAGAAGTAGTGTACTCAAATAAACACTGCAAACAGACAAACAAAAAAAAGAAGTAAGTTAAAGATGAGTCAAATGAAGCTTAAATAAGAAAATAATGTAATTATCAGAGAAAGGGGAATCTAAAACTAGAGCTTTTGAGGAAGATAAACAGTTTTATTTTACCCATACTGAGAGTGAAATCATCTCAAAACAACCAAGTCGAAATATCCAACAAGAAATTTAAAAACGAGACTCAAAATTGGAGAGCAAGATTGGAAGTAATACTAATAGATCTTATTTTATTTAGCTGTTAGCATGTGCTGATAACTGTTTAAGTACTTTCCAGAGATTACCTATATACTGCACGCAGGTATAACTTAAGAGGAAAAAAGGCTACCATGCAGCCCACCAACTGGAATAAAAGGCCAAGAAATGGGGCATCTCAAGGCCTGATGTCAGGAGAAAAGGAACGGTCCCTTTAGGACACCTAGATGAATTGGTATCAATCATTTTGTGCCCATGTATCATTCATTCAAGATTAAAACTCAGAAGTTCCCTCAAGGAAGGTCAAGATGATGTTAACAAGTTAGAAGCGTGAATGTTGGGCACAAAAACAGCAGACCTCACTACATAATGCCATCGTTGAAAGAACAATGACAGTTCGACTTGACTGAGTACTTACTCCATGTCAGACGTGGGACCAATGCATTTGCATTCTCACAACAAATTTCAGATGCAGGCATTTGTACTAGTTTCCGGAGGCTGCGTGAAAAATGGCCACAAACTGGGTGGCTTAAACGAATGGAAATGTATTTTCTCACAGTTCCAGAGCCCAGATGTCTAAAGTCAAGGTTTCAGCCGGCCTGGAGGCACTAGGAGAGAATCCTCCTCACCTCTTGCAGCTTCTGGGGCTGCCAGCACGCCCTGGCCTCCTTGGCTTGTGGCCGCCTTATCCTTCTGCCTTGTTCTTTGAGTCACTTTTCCCTCTTCTGTTTCTTAAAAGCACTTGTCATTGGATTTAGGGCCCAATCCACCACCATCCTATCTCATGATCCTTAATTGAATTACGTCCACAAGGATCTGTTTTCCAAATAAGTTAACATTCACAGGTTCCAGAGATTAGGATGTGGAGTTATCTTTCAGGAGACCCCCATTCATCCCACTGCAGTAGCACAAGCATCTTTACTCTGCAAAACGATCCTGAAGCCTGAAGACAGCTAGCAACTTGCCCACAGATTCACAACTCTGAAGTGAGGATGAGCTGTATTCAAAGCCAGGTTGCCTAATTCCAGCGCCCCTGGTCTAAACCACAACACTGTACTGTGATCCACAGGACGTAGGAGGTGAAATAGTGTGGAAGGAGAATCCAAATCAGAAATCTAAAAGGAAGCGTTTCCACCAATATCGGGACAGAGGAGATAGCCCTGGACCATTGACTGCACCATGGAGTCTTTTATGGAGGAGATAGTGTTTGTCAACATCGAGATCCCATTGCACACATTTATTTGTTGTCCAAGTTAGTTATTCAGTTAACTGTATAAATTTGATTTCACAATATGGGACTCTGAACTAATCTCTTGGATTGTCTTTACATTAAATCTTCCATTTAAAGATTGATTCCTGAAATAGATGGGCCTCACTCATTACAATTTTAGTCAAGAGTTTAGTCCACAGAATAGGGAAACCAGGAAAGGGATGCCCCATCAGAATGGTGCTTAGACCATGTGAATCCATGTCGAGATGAATCCATGTCCGAATAAATCAAGTGCTATATCTATACATGTTCTGGAGTTATTGCTGGCACCTTATTAAATTATATACCGTTAAATTGCAAGATATGCGTGTGTGTCCACACACATGTGTTCAATCCTCCACTTAGATGGTGAGATCTCTCTCTCTTTTTTTTTTTTTTTGGCCATGCCATGCGGCTTGTGGGACTTTAATCCCCTTACCAGGGATTGAACCAGCACTCTCAGCAGTGAAAGCGCTGAGTTCTAACCACTGGACCGCCAGGGAATTCCCCTAGACTGTGAGGTCTTTGAAGTCAGACTTAGACCCCAAGGTCGTAGGATAGTGCCTTGCCTGTAAATAGGACCAATAAACATCTTCTGAGAGATTAATTCCTTGACATACTAGCAAGTATCTTTGACATACTTATCATGAGGCATATGGATTTCAAATAAAATAAAAGCCAGGGTCCCTATCCATCTAAAGCTTATAATGCGGTTGGCTTTTCTTTTGTCTTTCTCAACATCTGTATTCCTTATATTCGGTATCATGTAATGACCTATAATGGAAAAGGATCTGAAAAAGAACAGATATATAGTGTATATATATATATATATATATATATATATATATATATATATTTGAATCACTTTGCTGTACACCTGAAACAGTGTAAATCAACTGTACTTCAATAAAAAATAAGCTATATAAAAAGAAAAAAAGATCCATATCCTTTTGAGTACAACATTCCAAAAGCTGGACACAAACAAACAGCTATAGAAGTTTCCAGTGTTCTTACTTAATTTAATTAAGAAATTTTATAGTGTGTCTTAGAATTAAATTTGATACAATTGCTAGAAAAAAAGTGTTAAGAATTCAATCCAAGTTTTAAATTATAATGGTCAGATTTATAGTTGACGTTGATTAACCTAATAAGATTAATCTGTTTCAGTATTTTTACACTTTGTGTGTGAAATTCACCTTAAATTTCCTAAATTGTGAGTTTGTTATCTACTTGCTCAGACCACTGTGTAGTGGACTTTGGATTTCTATATATTTCAGTACCAGTTCAGTAATTCCTACTTATACAAAGTAAGTGGCTACCTTGTACCCAGTACACTAGTTGTATCATTCACAGCTAGTATCACAGTTGCTTTGGCTTTCTATCTTTTATTGCCCTTCACCTTACAGTAGTAAAAGACAATTTAAACCACAGGAAATTCCTAAGGAGCGGTACCACTGGCCGTGAATACATGATCCAACATGATTATTGCAAATTTTTAGTAAATATGACATTGGAATATTGTTAGCAATAAGTGTAGCATTTATAGGACGTGACCTCATGTGGAAATCCATGCCTACTTGTCAGTTTATTATATTTGGGAGAATACTATTCTTTCTTGTTAAAGATGTACTAAGACTCAGTTATGAAATCTATACTGACCTTTTCTTATGGGAAACATACTATCATGTGTGGCCCATTCTTCTACCACATACATGTGGATATTTCCTCCCAATTTTCTCATTATTCAACGGCACAGACTATCCCTTCCTTAAGTCCCCACGTCAGGGAGATCTTTCTGGACCATCCATCTAAAGGAGTCCCTACCTCCATCACCCTTGTCATCTCATTATTTAAAGCCATCTCAATTATTTCCCTGTTCACAGGCATTGCCTGCGGTTCTCTCTGCTACTACTGTTTTTCCTAGAGTACAGGACGGCGCCAGGCACATAGTATGTTCTCAATAAATATTTGTTGAATGAATTAATGAATAATTGATCCAAACTCTTATGTACAGTTAAAGCCCTGTGTTAAACTCAGACTGATGGTAGAAATAGTCTGCTCCTTGGCAAATATGGGAAAGATCTATAGGAGACAGAGAGAGCTATAAGTGACTCTCAAATTACACTGTAGGTTTGGGTTTTATTTCTGGAAGGATTTTTTCTATAGGTCAAATCATTCACTGGAAATATTTAGGTCCTTTGAATATTTCAGAAGGTAGCAACATACATTTTAATATTTGAAGAGAAAAATTTTCTAATCACATTAGTCATCCTGTTCTACTGAATGCTACACAGATATGAGGCATCACATTTCTTATGTCTCCAAGTTCCTACTGAGAATATATGTTTAATCAAAGTCAATTAGAGATGACTGTATCGTCTAAGAGCATGACATCGGCCTCTGCAACCAAATGAAGGTCCTTCTCCTCCCCCTCCCCCAGCTCCCCCTCCCCGACCCTCCACTTCAGACTCCATTCCCCAGTCCAGGGTGTCACCTGTGCGTCTGAGCTACAGACTGTAGACTAGAGATTCCCACGACCCTCTCCTTGGGTTTGATTAATTTGCTAGAGCAGTTCATAGAACTCAGAGAAGCATTTTCTTTACTAGACTCCCAGTTTGTTATAAAAGGATATAACTCAGGAAGAGCTGGAAGGAAGAGATGCCCAGGGCAAGGTGTGGGGACAGGGTGCAGGGCTTCCGTGCTATCCCAATACTCCACCCTCCAGCACCTCCATGTGTCATCAACCAGGAAGCTCTCAGAACCCGTCCTTTGGGGTTTTTATGGAGGCGTCATTACATAGGCATGATTGATTAAATCATTGGCCATTGGTGATTGATTCAATCTCCAGCTTCTTTCCCCCTCCCCAGAGGTAGGGGTGAAGGGGTGAGGACTCAAGTTTCCAGCCCTCTCATCACTTAGGTTGGTTCCCCTGGTGATCAGCCCCCATCCTTAGTGATCTAGGGCCATTCCAAAAGTCACCTCATTCACACAGCAAGAACAGCTCTGTCACCCGCATCCCTGAGGAAATTCTAAGGGTTTTAGGAGCTCTGGGCTGGAAACATGATGAAGACCAATTACATATATATATGTATGTGTGTGTGTGTATATATATATATATATATATATATATATATATATATATTCACTATATATATTATATAATATATATAATATATATTATATATATTATATTATAGATAGATAGATAGATAAATAGATAGATAGATAGATAGATATTCACTAATGCTCTCTTGCTTCTATTTGCTGGGTTGCAATTCTTCTCACGGCCAGGGTAAATTCACCATTTACAAGGATTCTCCAATCCTTCCCTAATTGCAATATTCCCTAAACTCTCCTATCAGAGTTGATCTACAGCATAAAGTGACTTTATTTTTCTAACGGAGAATGACCACCCACAAAGTTGACAAACCACACTCTTGTTTTTTTCCTCTCTTACCAGTTATTGGGTTTCAACAAGGAATAATGAATGTGATTCATGCAACTATTTTGGCTCAAAGAGCCAACAAAATATCTTGGGGGTGGGGTGATTTTGCAAAATGGGAACTAATATTTACCTGGAACTTTCTATCGGATACCAGTCCCTGACCGCTACATCAACCACTTCCTAATTTAATTTTGACAACAGATTGTGGGGTAGGTATTATTATCCTCATTTTACAGACAAGAAAACTGAGGAAACTTATCACAGCTTCACGGTTAGTGAGGAATAAGTTATCCTCCAAACTCATGTCTTTCTACCATCAGAGCTGGTGCCCCTTCCTCTTCTGGGAGCACTGAAAGTCTGTGGAAGAAATAATAAGATGACTAAGAGTGGTCCCTGCGTGATAAAGAGAAGAGATACTCCACAAAGTTATCACTTACCTGTGGAATCTAAAATATGACACAAATGAACCTATCTACGAAACAGAATCACAGACATAGAAAACAGACTGGTAGTTGCCAAGAGTGGGGAGGATTGGGGAAAGGATGGAGTGGGAGTTTGGGGTTAGCAGAGGCAAACAATTACATATAGGATGGATAAACAACAAGGTCCTACTGTCTAGCACAGGGAACTGTATTCAGTATCCTGTGATAAACCATAATGGAAAAGAATATGAAAAAGAATATATATATACACATATGTATGTATAACGGAGTCACTTTGCTATACAGAAGAAATTAACACAACGTTGTAAATCAACTCTATTTCAATAAATTTTTTTTTAAATACAGGATACTATGAGGGAATGGGATAAAGGAAAGTAAGTATAAAGTGGGTGCCAGGGAACACAGCTCTTCAAACGTATAGTAATTTGCATCATATTATAACAAATGAAAGATGAGAGAGAGCAGAGCCACAGCAGTGGAAGGGTTGGAAACAGAGAGAAGGGGAAATATTCAAGAAATGCCAGTGATGGGCATCAAGGCAAACACAGCACTGCAAGTGTCCATGTGGGGCCACCAACAGGCGCTGGTTAACTGGCTTTCCCACTCCAATGGCGAGAGTTTTGTGGTAAGTTATCAGTTGGGTATTACTGGGATGGGGGACCCTTTCTGAACAATACACCTAGGATTTAGTTTTTGTTGTCTGTTAAATTTGAAAATTTTATAACAGTTTTGTCTAGAACAACTTAATTCACACCACGAAATGTTTACTAAGCCGTAGCTTAAGTATATGTTCATATGCCAACTAAAAAGTAATTATTTTTTAATGAACTGTTCAGATACAACTACATTGTACTATTTGTCTTAGATGCCAATCCTGCCTCAAGGAGGTGAAACACTTTTTAGCCAGACGTATTTAAACAAAATGTTTTGGTCTTTGTTCTGCCCAGTTCCTCTTTTATCTCCTGTGTGCGTGCGTGTCCATGTGGGTGCAACGATGCATGCGTTCTGTTCTTCCGTGTTTTATGCTAAATGACTTGTTTCATCTTAACTGAACACTTTGTCTTGTCTGCTTGGACGTGTTCATTACAAAATGTTATCAATCTTTCAGTCTGCAATTAACCATGTTCTTCAACTATGGTATTTCCATAACTTGAGCTTTTCATTTTTGTTTTCCTATGTACTACTGTATAGATCTGTGCATTTGTGGAAAACTGAAAATATAGCCCAGTCTTCCAAACAAACATTTGGAATTCTTTCTTCACACACTACTATTTTAACCAGGAATTTTGATGGGAAAAGAACAACTTCTGGGTTAATGCTCTCTCTATAAATCTCTTAGTACAAAACTGAGAAAGAGAGAACGAGAGAGAGAAATTAGGAAGGAGGGAAGGTGGGAGATAAGGAAGGGGAAATAAAGATTATTTCCTGTTTTGTACCATTTAATGTTTCTTATACCTGCAGCAGCTATAATTAAAGAAGGCTGTATTAATTCACTTGAATTTGCTGTTTAATCACCGCATGACAATTTACTTACAGGCAACACAAGCTCACACAAAATTACATTTCTTGAATATAGTTAGACCTGAACCAATGTTAATTTTCAATTTCCTCTGAAAAAAATTTCTTTTATCTATTTTTAGAAATAGATTTTCATTCTACAGAAAGGAAACAATAAAAAACTATCTTTTTAACACATAGAGGGTTGGCCAGTTTGGATGGTTTATAGAAAAACTAAAATATGATTAAGGAAGAATAGATTGCCTGACAGGTACAGGAAATAAAACTTGGCTGGGTGCTTATGTTAATACTTACACAAATCACATATTTACCTACACTGTGACACTTCAAAAATGTATTTGATCGGTGTATAACATGATCCTTCACTGTCTTCACCTTCATTTAATTTCAAGAAGTCTCTTCGTTATATTGCTAGGGTATTTTGTAAATTCCAAGGTACTGCAGACACAGATGGTGAAAGTGAGTCTACACCACTGCCAAGGCGACAGCCATGGCCACACTCCAGGCAGGAGGGCCGGCGCGGACAGACCTCATTTTGTGCCCCCAAACACAGCAGCTAAGTCAACTGAAGGCTTTTGGAGGATGACAAAAATCAACCCAGCCCAACAAATATGTGCCTCTAATGGCTGTGGCGAATGTTTTCTTCCTCCTTGCTGCCAGCTCCTTTCAAAGGTGATTCCCGAAGGCTTTTTCCCTTTGCTTCCATTTTGTGGGCAGTAAATGAATTCACGATTTGTTGTTTGTTATTGAAAAAAAAAAAACAAGGCAAAACAAAAAATACCTCTTTCCCCACTCTTCCTCAAAATACCCACAGGAAGCCACCTGAGAGAACTGCCCGAAACAAAACGCCTTTGTTCAAAGCCAGGGAGGCTAGCAGAGCTTGCAGCTCTGCCCACAGCTACCTGGATCATGGGTCCTGCAGAGAAATATGCAAACTGGCAAACTGGGTACATTTGAGTGTTTTACAATAATACGTTTTCTTGTTCTCTCGCTAAGTTCTTTGCCAAGGGCAAGGAGCCCTGAAGTCGCTAGCGGTGGACCAGGCCCAGCTGTCAGCGTGCTCCTTACTGCTTCTGGGGTTGCTCTTTTAGCCGAGAGGCACGGCGATTGCTTACCAACAAGTCTTGATGAGTTGATAATGCAGGTAGACGAAGTCATAAATATTTTAGCAGGTAAGCGTCTTTTTCATCCACAGTGACATAATCCTGCAGGGGTGAAGGATTTTCTCCTAGGATGGGCAATTAAGGAGAGTTAGGGGCAATGATTAGAACATTCCTGAGACTGAGAAAACTCCTTTTAATTGAGTACCTTCACTGGCTGATCTGCTATGAGGAACACGAAGCACTACTGAAAACGAAGCTTTATTATCACGTTTAAAAAATTAACACTAAGTATTTTTTAACTGCGAATTATTTACAAAATACGACTTTGCTGCTCTAGCCAGATTAAAACCCCAAAGTGAATGATCTGAAATGAATCAGAATGGATAAGAAAAAGCCAAAAAAAAAATTTTTTTTTGGTTGTGTGTGAGTAACTGGGATGGATAGGATGGCAGTCACGATGTTGAACAAGCTCCCGAGTGAATTTTTATTCATTCTTTACATCAGCAATTTTCATTCAGTGTTTGGTCATTATTAAACTTTTACATGGGGACATGTCATTACGATGGGATTGCTTACAATATTCATAATTATTTTCCCATTCTTTAAAAAGTATAACTTTATGAGTTACAATGCCTTGTATACAGTGGTGCATAAACCTTGCCCAGCCTGCTTCTCTTGCCCCAGTTTAAGCCTCCCTCTCTCCCTGTCCAGCGCTCTTGATTCTTCCTCTCTTTTCTTACTGTTTCATCCAAGCTTTCAAAATCCCACTAAGAAAAGGGGACTAAGGCACGTGTAGCTATGAGATTGCCCTGGAGTGGAGGAGCCGGGCTTTGCACGCCTGCTCGGCAGTTCACTGGAGAGTGGGGCTTATCATGCTTCCAGGGCTGCTTGAGATGGAATAACACATTCAGGTGCTTCCAAAATTCTAATGTGCAGAGAAACATAAAATATTATTAGATTTCAAAGGCAAAGAAAAAAATGTAAATTTATCACATTTGCACCTTGATCAGAAATGGTTCCAGAAATTGTGTCATTTGCAGAGACGTGGATGGACCTGGAGACTGTCATACAGAGTGAAGTAAGTCAGAAAGAGAAAAATAAATATCATATATTAATGCATATATGTGGAATCTAGAAAAATGGTTTAGATGATCTTATTTGCAAAGTAGAAGTAGAGACACAGATGTAGAGAACAAAAGTATAGATACCAAGGGTGGTGTGGTGGTGGGATGAATTGGGAGACTGGGGTTGACATATATACACTATTGACACTATGTATAAAATAGATAACTAATGAGAATATACTGTATAGCACAGGGAACTCTACTCATTGCTCTGTGGTGACCTAAATGAGAAGGAAATCAAAAAGGGGATTATATGTACATATAGCAGATTCACTATGCTGTACAGCAGAAACTAACACAACCTTGTAAAGCAAATATACTCCAATAAAAACTAATTGAAAAACAAAGAAATGGTTCCAAATCAAGAGTGGCTTCAAAACTCATACAATTTTCTATAGGAGGGGAAGGCGATCAGGGCAGAAATTGTTTGGTAAATAGAGGTTTGCCTGTTTCCTTGAAGTCGAGCAAAGTAAGTTGCTTTTTCTCTCCAGTGAACATCTTCCTTTCTGGGTTTTAGTGCCAAACACACTCAGAGAATATATATTTTCAGAAGTGTATGGAATAAGATGACATCTGTCCCCAGATTCGTCTACTTTAATTCACCTCTTTGGGTGGGAGGAGACTTAAGGTTGTGATTTTCATCATTTGTCTTGCGCGGTCCTGTTGGGTTTTACTTGTGGGTTCATCTCAGGCTTAATACTCTTAGAAGAGAAGGGACCTATGTTCCTGGTTATGTTTGGGGGATTCTTTTCAAGCTGAACTTTAATCAATGATCACTCACACTAGAAAGCATGATAAAATGTCAATACCTAGTCAATTGTGAGTAATAATCTTAAAACCAGAAAATGCTACCCTGAATCGGAAAAGTGATTTTGAGGAAGCTGTGTTTGCAGCCAACGAACGCTGGATTTAAAATTTCTCCACCTTTGTGCTGACATTCTGTTTTGAAGCACTAGATGGCACTATGAACTCACTTAATTTGGAACCAAACTCTTCCCACCCATAATTTCAAAGAGAAAAAAAGATGAGAATTTTCCTTAACTGATTTGATAGTCTGACACATATTCTTGAGGAAATGAATTTATATGATGTAACAGTTATTTCATTAAGTTTCAGTGAAAAAAAGCCTCCTCTTTTGGCAAGGAAAATGTGACTGTTTCTACAAACATAGACAGTCAAATCTGCACTCAAAGTCTAGTCGGAGGAAAAAAAAGTCAGACGTTTTTTGACTAACTCGACTGCTTTTTCACTGACTTAAATATTTTCTTGACTACTTGACAGTCAAAACAGTCAAGCCAGTTTGTGTGTGTCAAGATGGGCCCCAGTTTTTAGGTTGCAGAGTGAGCTTCTGTGTTTGTTCGATTCCTTGCCTGTTTCCTTTGTAGTCCGGCTGGTTAGCTCGGATGGTTAGGGCCACCTGCTAATGAGACAAAGGTCACCCCGTTTCCATCTTTGCCTGGGGGGGGTGTATCCTCCTCACAGGGTTTAGGGCTGTTCCTTGGCCAGGAATTGTGACCCTTACTCTGACCAGCCATCTCACCAATGCCTGAGCTTAAAAGATGACCACTTTCAGAAACCTAGATGTCAGAATAGACACATCATTACAAGAAGGTGAAAACAACAGAAAATGTGTATCCTAATAACAGCAGATCTGCGATGCCATTTTTCTCTAGAAAGGACTCAGAGAGTGCTTCCAAAATCAACTCCAAAGTCAACTAGCGAAGTGGCATTCCTCGTCCAGCCATTCAAATACCTTGTTAAGAACCTCCCCTATGACAGGTGGGACGCCAGATGCCCAAGGATGGAGAAGTGAGTAAGAAACGGCCTAACGTGATTTTACAAGCTCGTTAGGGAGATAAACAAGCAAAAATTTATTAGATGATATGACAAACACCCTAATGGACACATAAACTACCAAGGAAGCAAAAGGAGAAGCTAACTTCCAGGCAGTCATATGAGCTACATCTTAAAGATTGACCTGCATTCAACTATAAAATGTGGATAAGGGCATCCAGGTGAAGAAGCAGGGTGCTTGGGAGAGAGACATGTTTGAGAACACACAGGAGTTTCCTGTGCCTAGAATCTGGGGTGTTGGGTGAGGGACCATAGAAGTTGAGCTAGTAAGAGGGAGTCCAAATTGAACCAGTTGAGTTTTGCATAATCTAAAAACTCTGTGACACTCAAAGTATTCATGAGTCCTCATGAATAGGAATAAACAATTGAATAAATAGGTAAGTGAGGGAGATTAAATAAATCTCCTGTCCAAGTAATTTATACAGAAACTCCCCACCTTAAGGAGGTGGAACAAAACACCCCACCCCTTCAATGAGGGCTGGGCATGACCTCTTCCAAACAGCACAGAATAGGAAGAGGGAAAGAAGACTTATTGCAACACAGAAAAACCTGCAAACACACCCCGGCCTGGTGACCAAGGTTAACAGTCTAAGTCGTGTTGACGGTACTTTATCTCTATGACCTTCCTCTCCAGAACCCCAAATTCCAGTCTAACCATGACATTAGATAAATCCAAATTGAAGAACATTGTTCAAAAGATCTGACCAGGAGTCGTTAAAATTATCATGGTCATCAAAACAAGGGCACTGTCACAGCCAAGAGGACACTAAGGAGACATGACAGCTAAGTGTTATATGACATCCCAGACAGGATCTTAGAACACGAAGAGGACTGTAGGTTAAAATCAAGGAAATATAAATAAAATATGGACTTTACTTAATATGGAAGCAATATTGGTTCATTAATTATGATAAATGTGTCATATTATTACATGATATTAATGACAGGAGATATTGGGTGTGGGATGTATAAGAACTCCCTGTATTATTTTTGCAATTTTTCTGTAAATATAAAACTATTCTAAAAGGGGAAGTTTTAAAAATCTGAGACACAAATTATCATTTTGAATAAAACTAATGTTTTATCTTTTCAAAAACTATTTGTAAATGTGGTAATATTCTCTCCTTCTCCCCACCCTCTAAAAGGAAGAAAAAAAAGATGGACGGAAGGAAGGGAAGGGAGGGAAGGAGGGAGGAAGGAAAGGGAGAAAATTGACCTGGACTCTGGCTTCAAAAATACCTACACATGTAAATCAACTGTACTTCAACTTGAAAACAAATACCTACGCATCGTGGTGCCACGTACCATATCCTCATAGCACAATAAAGTGACTATAAAATAACTGAGGGAAAAAAGCCATTGTCCATCCGTGATCAATGGACATAGGTGAGAAACAGACACACATCGTGTTCACCACAGATGTGAATTGAGCTCCTCCTGTGTTTGCCTTGGTGAGTTGGTTGACAGCCCAACAGTGGAATTCATAGGAGACACTTAAGTTCTCCAAAATCTTCATGAAACATGAACAACCAAGGGTACCACCCTAAGTCATTATTGTACAGCACACAAAGCAGGGCTCTTTTTAGGGACCTTTAGAAGGTAGGTAGAACTGAGCAGGTACCCAGAGGGATTCCTTCTTCTTCATGAGCTAACCTGGCCCATTACCAAGAATAGTGATGACGAACAGGATACTTACTCCACCCAGGAAGCGAAGGCTCAGGACACTTGCTACCATGGTTGCAACTGTCTCAGAAGAACGGCCGACCCGAGCCCGTGTTGCTAAATGTATTCTCTATATATCACACTCCATGTGAATGGCTCCCCCTGGACGTGCTCAGCCAGGCGGAATTGCAGAACTCACACCAAGCCCAGGTCTTCTGAGCTCTGGTTCTGTGTACTTGGTCCTCATTAGGAACAACTGAATAGGAACTGTTCACCCAGGGACAGATTTGTTATTGCAAAAAACAATTGTTTTGTTCTAGATTCTTTTTTGCTCACTCTGCACCTTGCACTGGCAATGAGAAACACCACCAGTGTACCAATCCAAGGGCAGAAACACGACATGTGCCTTAGTCAGCAATAGAGGGAAAGAGCATTCATTTCCAGCAACACCTAATAGGCAATGCTTAGTGCAAGTTCATTAATACTGAGAAAAAAGTTCAATTACTTTTGATTATAGCTCTCAGTACATTTGTGATATTAAATTTGTCTACCTACTTGATAGTTATTCATTTACTTATATACTAGGAAGTTTCTTTCATCTAAGATGCTCTATAGAAAATTTTGATCATATTTTGAATCAGTGGCTTTGAATTATTTTGACAATGAGCAACAGTACAAAGCATTTTATATGGTGATCCAGTAACTCACACAGGTATACACATACATTTAACTGAAGCAGAAATTTCACAAGACGGTACACATGTTTCCTTTGTGCAATCACTCATCTGTTATTTCCTATTTAATTCTCATTCATTTATTAAATTCTGGCTGAGACCCACTAATTTAACACCATGACTTAGAGTTTAAAGAATATTACCTTTGAACATTAATGCACAAAATAGGTCTATATGGAAACCATCAACAAAATGGAAAGGCAACCTACAAAATGGGAGAAAATATTTGCAAGTCATATATCTGATAAAGCGCTGTGTGTTCTAGATCCGAGCTAAAGAGGAGGATATCCATGCCAGGGTGAGAGCTGGCAACAGGAGACTGGTGACAGAGAGGGGCTGGATTACATGACTAAACTTACTAAGAGTGGTGGGAACGATGCTGGGGGAATTAGAAATAGGGAAAAGGAAAATAATAGAATACACATTGTGGTATCAAACTGGAATTGGAAATACTGGTGTGAACTCATGGTTTTTTTAGAATATGTAGCTAGATAGAAAAATTAGTATAGATATAAATGTGTGAACATGTATGAATGCTTGTGTATATATGTGAACATATGTTCCCTTGCTTTGTCCACCAAGATGAAGATGGAAGCAGTGGAGTCCCTGCAACAACAAGCACATCTAACACCCAGATCTTGGTTTCTAAATACCATGCTTCTCCCAGACTCCCTGCAGAAACGGCTTATCCCAGGGTTGGGACAATGAAAGCAGCAGATGAGTCTGAACATCTGGTTTTGCCGGAAAGTAAGGAAGTGCTCAAAGAATGATAACGATGTGCTGTAGGAACACAGGAATCTGCTTGAAGAGAATCCCTCTGGGACAAAATCTGAGATAATCTGATCATAAAGACATGATGGTATAGATAATGCAACCCATTGCATAAAATAGGAATTCATGAACTCATACTGATATTGGTTAATTAAATTGGAAGATTGAAAAGGAGAAAGATATTTACAGAGTCTCAAAGTATTGCCCCACAAATCCTTGTTAGTTATGAAGAGGAGAATAAGCTTTACTGTCAAGAAACCCGAAAGACCTGCCTTAATCAAGTTAAGTCCTAAGTTAACGTCACCATTAATGAAAGGAACTAAAGTTGTGAGCCCCCAGATGGGATGCAGTGAGAACTCAGTGTCATTTCTGTCCCATTTCTGCCAAAGATGCAAAAGTTGAATATAATCATTAGAAAGACCCAATATATTTACTTATTTGCTCAACCTCTCTGTATATAACCAAGTGAATCACCTGCTTGGTCCTGCGCTGGCCACCATCTCCTCAGCCCCATGGCCTCCTTCCTTCCTCAAAGCAAAGAGGGACTCTCTCTCCACTATCTCATCTTATTATTAACCTAGGAAATTTTTTTTTGGCGGTGTTGCACACAGCTTTCGGGATCTCACTTCCCCGACCAGGGATTGAACCTGGACCCCTGACAGTGAAAGCACCAAGTCCTAACCACTGGACTGCCAGGGAATTCCCAGCTTAGGAAATTTTTGTTTTCATTTTAATTTTATAAAATATTTCTGTTAAGAGACGGAGACAAATGTTTATTGTAGAAATTTTGCAAAATTTGGAAAGCACCATCCAAAATGAATTGTTGAATTTTAGTGTATAATAAATACTTCCTTTTTTCCTATATTATTCTTGATGGGTGGAGAGATGTTTTGAATGGGACTATAATGTCCACATTTCACGTTATTAACTAATATCTTATGATCTTTTCCCCTTAATAATACTTCCTAAATTTTTATACTAATAAATATTCTTTTATGGTATTATTTCAATGACTGCATAATATTATTCCCCATTTTAGCTATGTATAAATGTAAGACTGTCATATCCTCTTTTATTTATCAAGTACTTAATAAAAATAATCACTGTAAAAGAGATGTTCTATCTAATTTCCACCGAGACAAACATTTTTAGCTGAGTTACTTTTCACTTATAAGCCAAAGCCTTATATTTGGGGATTATTTATTCAAGAAGGTTCTTGATACTAATCCATTCATCCTTTCCTTTATTTTTAAAGTGTTTATATATCACCTACTACGTGTGAGCAAGCAATTTTGAAATTCAGAGGGTCACTTTAATGGTTTTTAAACAAATGTGTGAAATACTTATGAATCTGTCACAATCCATTGACATTAAGATACAGTTGTCCAAATGAAACAATAAATAGGCCTACACTCCTATCAAAGATTTCACATGGAAACAAATATAATTTTGCACACGATATTCAGTATTTAGTGGCCCAAATCTTTTTCTTATGTTTTTCTTTTCCAATTATATCATACAGTCTTGTTACCTAAACATCTATCAATATACTTGAGTTTCATTTTAATTAAAATTTATTTTCCTAATACCTAAAGGTCTCAAGCATCTTGTCTTACATGTATTCCTTACATATCTAATCTCCAACTGTGTGAAACATGCTAGTTTCAGTAGCACACTGTATCTGAAACTTTTCAAATCAAATCTAACTCATAATCCAATATAAAAGCATCAAATCATAAATTAAAAAATACTTGCCCAGATTTCTTTTCTGTGAAGGCACCACAAGGAATGAAATTGGGGGCCAGAGCCCTGGAACTAGAGCCATTTGCAAGCCAGTCAAGGAGACAAAGTTAGCACCAATGATGAAAAATTAAACAACAACACAAACATTAAATAATAAGTATGATAATTATTCAAGAGTTTTTAACAAAGCAATATGAACAAAGCAAAATGATCAATTGCCAAGTGTGATGCCAAAGTGGAGTCAGAATGACTTTGGAAGGTATCCTCCTAATTTCCAGAAAACAAAGCCAACGTTACTCATCAACGTCTATAAAATCTTTTCCCCCATCCTGTAGAAATTGTCTCCTCTACTCACTTTTCCTTTGCTGCTCCTGTCCACTGCCATTTCTATATGAGAATGCGGCAGTTCAAATGCCCCTGCAGCCCGTAAAGTCCTGTGAAACATAAATGTCTACCACGTTGTTCACCCTCTGCTGACCACACAACTGATTCCACTATTTTGGCTGAGTCAGCAGTTTCCTGGCAATTTATTCAGGTGGTTGGATTACTTGCATGTGTCACTACACTGATGAGTACTCAGGTGATATCCTCTGAATTTCCCCACAGGAGCCCACCTACAGGCCATGACCTCAGCATCCTCTCAACTCTGCTGGCTCCAGAGCCCAGAGGCTGCCCTGGCCAGGAGGCTGAGGAGAGTCTTAGGTCCACTTTGCAGGCTACCACCGCTGATGTTTATTCCAACCCCACTCCTTCCCAATGTGAACACAATCTTGACATTCTTTATCATAACTGAATCCATTTCCACATCTAGATTAATTTTGTTGCCCCCAAATTGTAGTAACATCATGATTTGAAGAAGGAAGAATCTTAAAGAATTCT
This sequence comes from Balaenoptera acutorostrata, assembly GCF_949987535.1. NCBI lineage: Eukaryota > Metazoa > Chordata > Mammalia > Artiodactyla > Balaenopteridae > Balaenoptera > Balaenoptera acutorostrata. Next base: position 194,629,529 of record NC_080064.1, on the reverse strand, counting down.
TAGAGTTACCAGCACATTAAGATAAAATTGTATCAATTTTAGAATAGCATCGTTTCAATCCAGAAGTAAAATTTATTTTTTCTTTTGAAAATCATCAATACTTATGATCTGTAATACATTGATTGACATAAGTGTATACAATTTTTAAAATAAATAATAAAAATGGGTTTTAAAAATATATTTCTATAATTTTATGTATATATGTGTATGTATAGTGAAACTTCTCCATGTAAGTAAAAGTTCCAAGATCATAATCCAGAACTAAATACTAGTCAATAATATTGGGCTGGCTGACATAAAAATCATAAGCAATATTTTGAAGTCAGGGGAGCAGTTATTCCAGATTTCTCAATAGCTGAAGCTAATGGACTTAATTCAGTTAGACACAGATGCCAGAGAAATTATGACTCTTAGTGTAGGCAAAGTTTTAAAGACAGTTTATTTTCTGTTTGTAAACAAAAAAAAAATGCCTTTCAATCTATAAAGTAATACCTATGTCATACAGAAAGGAATGTTATTAACTAAACAGACTTTTCCTTCTCACACCACATAATGATGCATTTAGCTAGGTCAGGTTCTCCACGTAATAAAATGATGGAGAATTTTCCTACAGGCTCACATGTAAGGGTTTTTTTTTTTTAAATTCATGAACGAGGGTCAAGATAGAGATAGCTATGTGTTCTGGGAATGCACGATCACACACTTTAGGGATTGCTGTGCGTTTGGTAAGAAAACTGTGACTTGGTTTTTGTCCAACTTACTCATTGTGAGACTATAGGAAAAAAAAAACAGGCTTTTGAGTATCCATTTCTTTACCTGCATTACGTGGACATAATCTCTGCTGTCCCCATCCAGCAGGACACACACAACACGGAATTCTGACTAAATATGTTATCAGTTAATGAGATAATAATAATGTGCCTTATTTCTAATGTCTCTAGTGGTTTTTCCCAGAGATTTTTGTTTTTGTTTTTGTTGTATTTGAAAACTCACCACAGACCATTTCCACCTTTGAAGGAGAGCTGTTATTCCCTAGAGTGTAATTGTTGGCTTCAGTGGAGAGAACGTGGGAGGGGACAGAAAAGTCGTTTCATCTCAAAACACTAGGGCGACAGATTTTCCCCAGAACTGTAACACGAGGCGAGCAAATGCAGACCCCAAATCATTGTAATAAACATGGAATGTACAGGGTTTTTTTGTTGTTCTGAATTCATCAAGTACTAAATGATGCTGCAGATAAATGGGTCATGGATAAAGACTGAATATTTTACACTCTAATTGTTATAAAATAAATAAATGAATTTCTTTTTTTTTTTTTTTTTTTTTGGCCACACCATGAGACTTGTGGGATCTTAATTCCCCGACCGGGGATTGAACCCAGGCCACGGCAATGAAAGCACCAAATCCTAACCACTCGACCGCCAGGGAAGTCCCAATGAAATATTTTTAATAATTGGATATGACTTACTTTTAATTTCCTATGATCTTTCTTTGGTGAAGTTCAAGTAATTTCATACCTATTCTCTTAATTCCCTTTACAACTTTCCTGTGTAATCAATCCTAAAATGTTTCAAACCATTACTTTTGAATGAAAAGTGTTAGAATCCAATATACAAATAAATTTGGATTTCTTAAAAGTGGTTGAGAGAGACAACAATATGATATGTATATTAATACCATTTTGACTGTATTTTAAGTGGTATGTTGTCAGTAGGGAGTTCCTCAGGGAAATTCAAAATGTCAAATCTTTTTCATCTAGTTGTTGTCAGAATAATTTATCTGTGCCATGACATCCTATAAAGTGAAGATTCCTCTTCTCTTTTTCTCCAACTCTGTTTCTTTTCTAAGCCTTCCAACCCACAGGTATATCCTATCTTAAACATTGATTTGGCTACATTATTTCAACTTCCAGAGATAAGATTTCAATTCCAAATTCTAACTATTTCTCAAATATGGATTTAACGTCTGATCATATATATGTTGGTCCAATTAGGGGATAAGATGAAACCAGTTGCATTTTCTTCTTTTTTAGACACCCTCAGATACCCAATAACATCATAAAGCTGTCCAAGGCTCCAGAGGGTCCTCCACTGCTTGGGGGAGCATTAAGACAAGTGTCTGAATATCTCCCTGGAAACAGCAAAGCATACCAGGATGTTGAGCCATGTGTTTGGGAGACCAAGTGCATTTTGTCAGAAACTTCCATAACACAAGTAGAGCTTTTGAAAAAGGGAGATTTCAAGAGGGGCCATATATATTAAATAGATCTAACTGCTTATTTGGAAAAGGCCTTTGCTATACAAGATACTGATCTACTTTGTCATAGAAAATGTATATCACATTGACTCAATTTCTTATAATAAATGGAATATGATTATTTGTTCTGTTAATAAATAGATTGATTCTTTTTTTTAAATTTTTATTATTTTTATTTATTTATTTATTTATTTATGGCTCTGTTGGGTCTTCGTTTCTGTGCGAGGGCTTTCTCTAGTTGCGGCAAGCGGGGGCCACTCTTCATCGCGGTGCGCGGGCCTCTCACTATTGCGGCCTCTCTTGTTGCGGAGCACAGGCTCCAGACGCGCAGGCTCAGCAATTGTGGCTCACGGGCCCAGTTGCTCCGCGGCATGTGGGATCCTCCCAGCCCAGGGCTCGAACCGTGTCCCCCACATTGGCGGATGGATTCCCAACCACTGCGCCACCAGGGAAGCGCTGATTGATTCTTCATATTAAGAGCATGAGCTTTGGACCAAGACAAACCTGGGTTTGTATCTTGGCGCTGTCAAATATTAATTATGCGATTTGGGGCAATGTACTTAAACTCTCTAAACTGGTTTCCTTTTTAAATCAATAATGGCAACTACTCCATAGGATTCCTCTAAAAAGCCAATGAGATAATCCTTAGAAAGTACTCAGCACATATTTGAACCTGGGTAAGTACTCAATAAATGATAGCTACATTAGCAGGCCTATGCCAGTTCCCCCAGAAAGACTTCTTTCCCACAATAATTCTGCTTGGAGCCCTTTGATTAACATAGACCTTAGCTTGAGTTTCTGCTGTTACTGTTGTCAAATTATGTTTATCCACTATGATTTTCTGGCTAATATCTGAGGATTCCAATTAGCACTAAAACTAGCTAGTGTGTTCCCAGAGTTACCTAAGATGTTTTATTTGTAAGCACAATGTTTACCTGGAGCCTTTCGATTAAATGTGATTAAGTCTTTAGCACTTAATATTTACTTCCAAAGCAGTACCTTTTAAAGGTGTGAGCAAAAAAGCAAGAAATCACACTGTTGCTATTGGATAGGCCCAATACTTACAACCAGCTACTAGAATAGTTGTCTTTTATTACATTAACCGAGGTGTTTCCAGACCAGAGTGTTTCCTGGCTGTGCCTGGCTTCACACTAAAGGGGCTGTTAGGGAACGTCTGCCATAAAATGCTCCCCAGAGATTCCAACACAACAAAGCACAAAATGCCATGGAGCAGACCCTTGGCATTCACAAATCTGAGATTTGAGGCTTTAATTCTCAAGAAACCTCCAAAGTCATTGACATAAAGCAATGTGTGGTTTTCTACAGCACAACTTTGATCTCTCTGTACTGTTTGAGTATGACATGTGGGGATGGAGTACTTACTAGCCTGAGCGCCAGCCGGCAGTTATGGCATCTCCTGGCTTTACTGTTTTCTCTCCATCCTCATGGGTACATTTATTCTCTTCTAGGGTCCAAAAAGCCTACTTAATATTTTTGGCTATTCCAGTTTTATGCTTTATGTAGAAATTATATCCCTAAATTAGGAGATTCGGGAAGTTCTGGGGTGTGTTCCTCAGCAATATCAGACGTCCACTATATTTCATCTTCCAAAAGGTGAGGAACTTTAGAAGACACTACAAAATCACTGCTTCAAAACCCCTTCTGATTTCTGTATGAAGTATGTGATTCTAATGTGAATGCTGTCACCAAGAACAATTTTTTTGTTTCAATGTATTGATTTCAATACATTGCTAATTCTATAATGCACAATGTAAACTTACCTATAAGTGTAGCCAGGATAAGACGTTTCTCGTTCATCTAAATAGAAATGCATCTCTCATGCGTAACAAAGTCAATATAGCTTAAGCTGGGACCATTCACACGAATCGATAAGACTGAACTTAACATTTTACAGTTTTTTAACCTAATTTCAAAAATCGATTTGTCTGAATTTTTCACTGTTTTTTTTAACTTTTTATTTTATATTGGAATACAGTTCATCAACAATGTTGTTTTAGTTTCAGGTGTACAACAAAGTGATTCCGTTATCATATACATGCACCTATTCTTTTTCAAAGTCTTTTCCCAATTAGGTTACAGAATATTGAGCAGAGTTCCCTGTGCTGTACAGTAGGTCCTTGTTGGTTATCAATTTTATATATAGCAGTGTGTACATGTCAACCCCAAACTCTGAATCTATCCCTCCCTACTTACCCCTGGTAACCATTAGTTCGGTCTATAAGTCTGTGAGTCTGTTTCTGTTTTGTAAATAAGTTCATTTGTATCATTTTTTTTTATATTCCACGTATAAACAATATCATAGGATATTTCTCTTTCTCTGTCGTACTGAGTGAAGTAAGTCTGAATTTTAAACTATTTCAACAGGATATTTTGATATCATATTTATACAGCCTGTGTTAGTTGGAATACAGGCTGATCTGCCTGTGACAAAGATGAAGGATGGATTATTTATCCCTCATAGGAGTTTGAGTGACTTTATCTCTGGCTCTCTTCCATGAAGTCATGAGACGCTCAGCCCCTTACCTCTCATGATGTTCTGCTTACCCTGGGGCGTTGGCTGCATTCATGTGGTCCAAGATGGTGCACCATCAGGTCCACAGCCCTGCCAGCAGGAGAGCTAAAGAAGAAGGGATGCCATGCCCCATCCCCCTAAAGCGTGACTGAGTTGCACAACTTACGTCTGTTTGCATCTCATTGACCAGAGCTTAGCCACATTGTCACCAGATCCATATGGGAAGCTGGAAGTGTAATCTTTCTATCAGGACACACAATTTTGGGGACAACCAGTACCTGCCACTCAGCATTCCCACCATTTTCAAAAGATAAACAGAAAGCAAAATCAACAGATTCCCAAATATTTTATTTTGTTAATTATTTACTTTTTCTTTTTTTTTAACTTTTTATTTTATAGTGGAGTATAGCCAAACTAAACTGTGATAGTTCAGTTTCAGGTGCACGGGCAAAGCCACTCAGCCATGCCTATATAGGTATCCATCCTCCCCCAAACTTATTTACTTTTTCTTTATTTCAAACATAATAGGAATGGAATGCATGGAGGCAGTAAGTGGTTAGATTAAATGTTGTTGATTTCAGAAACCAGAAACTGTTGGCCCATTTCTCTCAGTAGCCTTGGGTTAATTTCTGAGTGTCCCTTGTGACTCTCAGCCTATGCATCCATAGAAATATCACTTCCTGGGGGCTTCCCTGGTGGCGCAGTGGTTGAGAATCTGCCTGCTAATGCAGGGGACACGGGTTCGAGCTCTGGTCTGGGAAGATCCCACATGCCGCGGAGCAGCTGGGCCCGTGAGCCACAACTACTGAGCCTGCGCGTCTGGAGCCTGTGCCCCGCAACGGGAGGGGCCGCGATAGTGAAAGGCCCGCGCACCGCGATGAAGAGCGGCCCCCACTTGCCGCAACTAGAGAAAGCCCTCGCACGAACCGAAGACCCAACACAGCCAAAAATAAATAAATAAAGTAGCTATACAATTAAAAAAAAAAAAAAAAAAGAAATATCACTTCCTTAATTGGTTTCCATTCCTTTATAATAGTGAAAATCAGAGAAAGAGTTCAGGGGGTTAGAAATATGAAAGGGAAGGGATCAGACGTACTCAACATGGAAATAAATAAAAGAAACAATGCAATGATCCATTGGGTGGACATCCTGAAGGCAGAGCAATCTGATGCTCTGTCCACACTCAGCCTTGAAGAAACGACATGAATTCGGAGGATGTACATCACCCAGCTTGAGGTCTCACCTCAGCGTCTGAGTCGTAAGAAAAGAAAAAGCAAGCAAGCTCAGGTGACATTTATCCACGTACACCCTACCAGAGAAATCTCTTCCTTCATCTCCCTCCTTTGCCCCAATACATTTCTGGAATTGAGGAGATTTGAGAAGTCTTGAAAACAGATAAAAATACATAGAAAGAATACTTACAAGCAAAGTATTAAAAAGTAAAAATGAATACAGTAGCAATTACATATTTAAGTTTTAAAGGCAAGAGGAAGAAAAGAACAGTAAGTTAGATAAGGGGAACGAATGTGAGTAACAGCGACGCAATTCTCGGCAAAATACCAGGAGAGAAACTTCAGTGCTGATAAAATGGTCTTAATAAGTAAATTCAACAAAAGACTTTTCACCAATTTTAGAACAAACTTAAAATGCTGGTATTTTTGATGATTAATCAACCTTTGTATGTGTTATGCTCATGTTCAATAAAAAGGTTAAAACTCCTACAGACTGTGTCTAATAAAAATAATGGCAGCCGTTACTGGAAGGCAAGAAAAAGCCTTTACACACACACACACTCACACACACTCACACCTACACACTCACACACTCATACCTACACACTCTCACACTCACACTTACACACTCACACACTCACACTTACACACTCACACTCTCACACTCACATACAAATTTTAAATAGGATGCAGCAAAATTAGAGTCTTTTTAATAATGATTATCTTTCAGGCTCTTATGCTGTGGCCAGTTTCTTTTTACCAAAAGTCAAATTTCATTTCTAGGCATTTTTCCTCTAGAGTGGAAGAGAAAGAGTTAAGGGCGTGGGGAAGGGCTGGTCTCCCTACAGCTCCATTCACATGAACCACCAGGTTCGACAAGATGTGACTTCTTACCACACCTTACCAGCTCGGAAAAGGTGTGGTAAAGGTCCATTTGACATGCTTTTAATTATGGCTTTTCTTTTTCTTTTGTTTGTTTGTTTGTTTTCCTGAAGCCTATCCAAATGATCCTAAGAAGGCATTTCACAGCCATTTAACTTGTTTCTTTTCTAAATATATATTGCTTCTTGAATGGTACAATGATATATACCTTACCATTCAGTATGACTCTGGGGTGATTTTGTTTGTTTTTTTTTTTTTAGTTGAAAATAGCAGCCACAAAAAGTATAATAAGATAGGATAGGATAAGGTAGGAGAGGATAGGACAAAATAAAATAAAATAAAACAAAACAGTAGCCGTGGTTCACATTGAGTTATGTCATTGTTTTCTGTCACAGTGAGGTATTCACTGAGTATCCACAAATCAAGCAGCCTACCTTTCCAACCACCCTTTACTCTTTTTTAAAAAGATGTGTATTGAGAATATTCTATGCAAAAAGCACCATTAACATGTCCCTCAAATTGGTCCTACCTCATTACTGTCTGCTAAATATCACCTACCCATCCTCAGGATGAAACAGATGTCTTGCATCCTCTGTTTCTCCCATGCCCACTTCCGATCACCCACAATCAGCTCAGCACAGCCTCCAGCGTGTATTCCGAGCCTGGTGACTCCCACCCTTTCCACGCTGAAGCTCTGATCATGTGTCTGGAACAGTCTCCCAGCGGGGCTCTCGCTTTTCCTCTTCCTCCCTACAAAGCAATATCCTCTCAGTGACCTCTTTAAAGCATAAATGGTATCATAGCCCACCCCTGCTTAAAACCCTGCAGTTGCTTCCCACTACTGTTAGAATAAAACTCTAATTCCTTACTTTGCCTATCAGATCCTGCAAGCGCTGAATGACTCTTGTCTTTCTACCCCATCTTCTCTCTCTCCCTTACCCTGTTCAGTTCACTCCAGGTACTTGGACCCTCCATAAAATTCTCACACACACAAATCTTATTTTTTTCATGGACATCTGTTCCTTCTACCTTTTCTCCAAGATGGCAGCCTGGTTGGCCCTTTTTCCTTCTTTGGGTCTCAGCTATAAGGTTGCCCCCTCAGAAAGTCTTCCTTGATCACCCCAACCAAAGCAAGATGGCCAAGAGTTGGGAGAGTCACAGTTATATAATAGATGATGTGTATACAATATCAAAAGTATGGATTTGTTGTAAGAATTGCATAAACTTATATACCTGGGAGAGAGTAGCTACTTACTAAGGCTAGTTTTTTGTTGTTGTTTGTTTCTTTTATTCTCGTATGTCGGGCTTCCTACGAATGTTGCATAAGTATGTTGTAATTGCTTCTCTGAAGGAAAAGGTAACTAGTCTATAACACAGTAAGCTAGGATAACAGTGGTTCCCCATTATTAACGCACATCTGTCAAAGTCACCACACCCAACGAAACCTTTAGACTGAGACACACCTAACATAAGAACGAAAGAAAAGGGAACAGAATTATCTTATTGGGTGGCCCAGCATTTTAAGTACTGAAAGTTAATGGAAATATTCAAGTCATATAAGAATGTGCCCAGTAAGGTATTCAATCAACAAATACATGGGGATGGGGGGGGGGCACCAGGCACGATTAAAGTGCTTCAGATACAGATTGTAACAAAGGACAGGACAAAATCCTCTGACCTGTGGATCTTGCACTGTGCAACACCTCTTCTTAGAATCAAATAACGTTTTATCTATTGCCTTGTACTCTTAATTCCAAATGAGAAACATGGGGTCCAGAGACTGGGGCTCTATTCCCAGCTCAACCCACCAATCAGTATGTGGTTTGGAGCTAGAGGTGGCTTCTCTGATACTTCCCAAGTTGTACGTGTTCTATCCAAGGTCCCTGCAGCTCCAAAACACTGTGATTCCATGATTATACCAAACACCATTTTCAGTATAAAAAAAAATCTAAGGTTAGAAAGCTTGCAATTAAGAAGCACTTCACTCCTTAACATGAGTTTATGGTTCTACTATGCCGGGTATGTTTTTTTTTTTTCCAACTATTTTCTTCCAACATTAACATTTAGAACCGAATTGAAGAGAAGATGAAACCCCTTTGGAACACAATTAGCTTAGTTTTTTTCTTCTGCTGTAAAAGATGGTCTAAGATTTTATATTCTCCTTTAAATTGTCTAAATGCCAAAGTTCATGTTTGTCTATATCTGGGGGACATTGCAGTGTCAAGAACTTTGTCTTTTATTCTCCAAAACATAACCAAGAAGCTTTCCTGTAAGGTCCCTTGTCTGGGTTCAAACACCACCTTCATTTACATAAAAGACGATTTCCCCCCAAACATGCACCTATTCTTATCATTATGATTATCCGCAGTTCAAATGTATTAACCGTCCTAGAGATCATTGTGGAACAGATGCCGTGGCTCATTCTCTTCTGCCTAAAGAAAACTTTTTTCTTTTTTTTTTTTTTTTAATATCGACATGGTATCCAGGTTACATCTTGATAATCACTTTAGAACTGAGAGTGACAAATGGCAGATGGAATGTTGTTGTTTTTCTTTCTGTCCCCATCTCCCTTTGTTCCCTGGCATTGTGGGACAGCTCCCTCCATTCAGGCAGCAGGACTGTTCTGAGTGAAGGGCAGACGTGCACCTTCAGCAGCCTCTCTCCAGTTCAATTATGATGCTTTAACGGGGCTAATTAGCATTCCTCGGAGCTGGAGCTCTTTGAGTGACAGGTAACCATGGAGAGTCACACTCCTGTAGGTGATCAGCAAGAGTCGAGCTTTTCTTTTTAATTAAAAATTAGAAAAGCCTTAAAGAAAAAGCATAATATTTTCTGATGTCTGCCGTTAGCCCAAGCTTACCATGATGGAAAGAATAACAGTAGTGTCAGAAGAAAAATTGCTGCCATTTCAAAAGGAACAGAGGAAAATACCATGGTAGTCAGAGACAGGAAAGATATTTATTGTCTTCCCCAAGAACAGATACCCAAAAGGGAAACACAAAAAGGCAAAGGATCCTCTGAGATTTCCTGAGAGACCATTTAGATAATAATGTTTTCCCCTATAAAATTTGTGAAATAGTACCGTATTTATTAACAATAGGGGCGCGCTTTTTTTTGCCATTTAGAAAGTATTTGAATAACATATGCAGTTAATGTTAAATAATACGTATTTGGTAATTGTTGATTGCTGATGACAAGGTATAACAAAATAAAAGAGGTATTAATAACCTATTCCAATTCTAAGAAATATTGGAAAAAAATCCTCCAAGTTCACAATATATTGGATCTGTTCTTGAGAACTGATGTCAGCAGGCCATGGTGTATCTTTCCAACAAAGTGAGTATTCTAAGTAGGGCAGTGTAGTGAATTAAATATTGTCATCTAGTTTGGGAGCCTAGATTCAGAGAAAAAAAGTGAACAGAAATTTTATAATCTTTTAAGGGCCTATCAGGATACCTTTTCTATTCAAAGATAGGCAAGTAAATAATGTGGATAATCAGAGTCGATTTTAATTTTCCCCAAACTGAAAGGAAACTGCTCTATTTTCTTTCGGTTCTTTTTATCTTATAAAATATTTAATTTTAACATGCCTCTCCCTTTCCTGTTTTTACCCCAAAACAGGATTATTGTAAAACACACCCTGCGCTGTTATTTCTGGCCCGCCTCAAGCCAGAAAGCTCTCAGAGTCTTCTGGGGGCGCCTAATCTCATGAGCTACGCTGTCTCATTTCAACTGTGGGAATAGAAGAGGAGGTAAACCAAGCCACAGTGAATTCCTTAGCTATTACTTCAGAATAATTTCTACTATGAGAAGAATTCACTGAAAAGACAGAATGATAAAATCAGTGTGTTACTTTGTAGTCACACTTTCCAAATTCCAAAAATTAGGATTTTTCTTCTAAGGTATAAGTTGAGTGAAGAAACAAATTTTAATTCCAAAAGACTGTCTCTCCCAATATGCGGGCAGTGGTCATTGTTCATCAACTCACTCTTTTAAGTCTCTATTTATTTGAACATTCTTCCTTAACAAGCATAATTCCTCAACTCTGAAATTTTCCACAAGAATTTTCCAGAAAACAGATTCCCTTCTCAAGTTTATAAATCTGACCTCAGTAAATGTAACTTGCTAATTACTATTGGCTTTAATTTGACAGTAGGAAACGTTATGTCCTGAGAATCTCAAGCCTTGCTTTATTTTTTTTCTGAAATGTTTCTACACCTAATAGAAATCTGCTACAAGAGTAAGAACCTTTCTGGTTTAATAGTAGTAAGAAGAGCTCTGTTCTGAAACATTGCATTTTGAAGTTTATGATATTTGAACCATAATGGAGGGAGCTAGCTGTTGGTCCCATAGTCACTTCCTTTGATATGTACTCCTTCCAATCATAATATATATCAATTTTTTTTCTAATACTGACACCAAATCTATAGAAATGCTGAATTAAACAGAAAATATTTCACTTTTTAAAACAGGCACATTAAGAACCAATGCCCCATAATGTTGTATGGAATGGAAATATTGACTGAGTTCCATGCAAATTACAAGCTATTTTTAAAACAAACGGATTAAATGATTGGATACTGAAAACTACTTTCAACCATTTTCCATCGTGAATATTTACAGACAGATCATTTTTAGCTCTTGTGTCTACCTTTTTTTCTGCAGAAACTGAAAGAGAAGAGAAATTTTGCAAGCATGGACCACTTTATGTAACAGATTTATGAACGTGAAAGGGAAACAGTAAAGGTCTAGTGCTCTGAGCTGTTGGCAGAGCTGACCTCTAATCGCTTTCAACCTTCTTACTTCACGACTGCCTCTCCCCTACCACGAGAGACAGAAGAAACCAGCTCGGAACAATGGTTATTAACGTTTTTAGGATAATTTGATATCCTAGAGGCTTGCTCGGGTCCCAACATGGGTGTTTTTATTTGGTTTTCCTGTTGGATGTAGCCTTTCAGATTTTCCACAGTGGGTCCCAAGAACCACAACGGGCAAAAGCATAAAACCTCCTATTGCTGGAGTTTAATCTTCTCACTTGATAGATGGAGAAATGGGCAGAGAGGTTAACTGACCCTCAGCTAGTGGGTTTCAGTGCTAGAACTGGAACTGAAACTCAAGGTGCCGCATCCCCTCACCAACAATCTCCTCCACGGCTGATTCCATCCCACTGGCCTTTCTCCCTGGGTTCCACACAGACTTGTCATTAGCTGACTCAGAGCCTGTGCCTTGCAGCCGCTGTCACCCCACACCCTCTCCCCACTTCCCAGGCCTGGCCTCTGCATCGTCATCTACCTGAGAACGTGTGGATTCTTAACCAGAGCTGTGACAGTGAGAGTATTTTTTATTTATTTTATTTTATTTTATTTTATTTTTGTCTGCACCGTGCGCCATGTGGAATTCTAGTTCCCCAACCAGGGATCAAACCCGTGCTCTCTGCAGTGGAAGCGTGGAGTCTTAACCACTGGACTGCCAGGGAAGTCCCCAGTGAGAGTCTGCTTTACCTTCGTGCAAACCATAGCATCTTGTGTTGCTTTGATATATACCCTGCATTTGGCCATTATTTCACCGTAGAACATTGGTCTTTTATTTTTTGGGCAGGGGAGCAATTCTTGACCCTCTAAGATGCTATTATTTTAGATGACTCAGTATCACTGAAAAGAAAAAAAATTAGTCAAATTAAAAAACTAGAATAGGCAGATGTTCCTTAAGAAAAGTAGATTTTTTAAATTACAAATCAATATAAAAATTGTGTATTTGAAAAATAATAAATATGTTTAAATGCATGTTTTATTTCTTTTTGTCCTGTTATGTTTGGAAGAATAATTTGCTAGATTTTTTTTCTCCAACTGGTCAAGAAAATTTGGTCAGAAAACCCACAACTTAAAAATCAAGATCCTATCATTTCCATTCTGTGTAAAAAATAATATATTATATTGTTATTTAAGGCAATTTTTTTTCTATTCAAATCCTCTTTCGTTCCATTTTTGATAGTTGTCAAAATTTCTTCTGTACATCTATTAAGGGTAGATGTCCTATGGTAAGGGTTGTATGCTAAAAGCTATCTAATCTGAACATATGAATCAATGCGTAGAGATCTATACACATGTTCACAGCTAAATCACCATCAAATAAATTTACCATTTTGGTTCCATTCTGGCTGCCACACTCAAATACATTTCAAAAGAAAGTAGAAGCCTGAACAAAGAAAATAAAAAGGAATACACAGGTACTAAAAATTATTATATGAGAAAAAGTCGAAAATCTAAATACATTTTTTAAAAAGAGACTCACAGAGGACATAATATCAGTTCTTTTAAAATAATATTTATTACAATTATTAAATTTAATTAATGTATAAGTGTGTATGCTTTAAATCCAGTGAGTGTTAATTTCTAGAATTCTCTCCCTCGCCCCTCATCCTTAGTCCCACTTTATAAAAGTAGTCATTTTTAACAGCTTTTGTGCATCCTGCTAGGATATTTTATGATAATGTATTTAAAACATCTGAAGTCCTTTCCTATTTAAAAAAAAAAAAAAAAGTTGCCTTTTCTACATGACCATAAGAGGAAAAGTAGGAAAGTAAGATGAAGAGGCAGGAGATAAATGCAAATACAACTTGAGCCTCAGTGTAAGAAAGGAAGGCCCTTCTTGTGGAGAAGAGGGATGGGGGGAAATTCCCATCACACTGGAGACAGGTCAGGAGTAGACGGGATTATCAACCTGCAGTAGAAAAGGAGAACATCTTGTACAGAAGGTTCAGACATTGAAGGAAAGCTTTTATGTCCTCTCCAACCCCAGGGTCCTATAGAAATTAAAATATTCATATAGATATATGAATATTTTTAGAGCAAATATTGATTTTTATTATTTTTATTGATATTAAATCAAAATTTTCTTCTGACTTAAAAAACAAATGTTTGTAATACAGTAAATTACCTGAAAACTAAAGAAGTCAAGTTATAAAGAATATTACAGATTTCCTCAAATAAAGAGGGGAAGAAAGAAAAGAAAAAGAGCAGGAAACAGAGGAAGGAAGAGGAAAAAAAAGAGAAAGGAAAAATAAGATTCAAATGTCAAAGCAACTGCTTTGCTTTTCAATATTTCCGATAGAATTAATATTCAGGACTATCAAGTGTCCTTAATTCAGAGTAGGAAAACCGGAAAAGGAAGATGAGCTCAATGAGAAAAGAGCTTAGATTAAAAAGATGAAGCAAAGGCAGACAAAGGAAAGGAGAAAGGTGATGGTGTATCCTGGAAAACTGCCAGTCAGCAGGACCAGTAACATTGCTCATAGATAATATAGGATTGTGATCTTTTATCTCCAAGAGTGGTCCAAAAAGATCTCTTTCCAAAAATCAGCTCAAAGTGAAATCAATTGCTTAAAAAGTAAAATGGTAAATAAATGCTTTTCTCTCTTTCAGATTGCAATCCGTAGAATTTACAGTATTGTTTTGTAAGGTGAAAATAGCTAAACAAATTGGATCATGTGTTTCTTCTGATAAATTTTTCCAAGGATTCAGAGAATATGGTTATGATTATGCAGAACTGCTGAAACCTCAAATGTCTCAATTATCGTACATGATTAAAACGGGCCCAGACTTTTAACATATGCAATGCTTTTTACCAGAAGTTGAATAACGTCAGCATCTAGGAAACTACTGCATACAGCTTCTTAAGCTCTCTGCTGCCGAATGGCCCACTAAATCTGTCTGTTAAATTCACACATGCCCTGGCTGCTGGCTGCCACCTCTCACACCCCAGAATGGATTTTACATTGGACGTTACTGCCAAAGCGCTTTTTCTCCTGGCACCAGTAGTGAAATATACCTATAGGCTTAAAAAATAAAATATAGGATGAACTTCAGGAATCTAAGACGATGTGAGCAACATGTAATAAAATTTGAGATAGATAGACATTGGAGTAGATCGAATTTTATGAATTCATCCAGAAACAATCATGTTAGATTCATCAAACTTTTCAAAGGTCAGGGAACAGTTCCTGAAAATCATTAGATCAATTATAGACTTTTTCCACCACATCTGGCCAAATTCTCTTACCCAAGTAAACTTACCCAAGTAAACTCTTAAGGGTCTGCAGTTTGAAATGTGGTTTATAAAGGTCCACAGTTTTGTTCTGACTCAGTAGTGACTTGAAAATCGCCTTACTAATTGATCTGTTTCACATCATATGACCTTCTAAAAAAGCCTAAGTTGGTTCTTTTAAGTTGATGAGCTCCTGAAAAAAGAAATCTGTCTGTAGATGGTATCTGCCCACCCTCTCTCTCAATGATACAGTACCCTCCCCCTTTTCTTTCTGTCAACTAGAGCACTAAGTACAAAGTACTATGCTAGGTGCTCCTAGAAGATATTAATAAAATATATAAATAGGAAATCCCTGTTGTCTAGATCTTAAAATTTAGTAATGAGATTTACATACATGCCTACACACATGTATAATGTATTATGGGCATATATGAACATAAATGTATATATATAATCATAATTCAGAGAGAGGTGAGAAATACTATGAGAAAGATAGAAAAAAGGAAGCATTTTAAAACCATGACTGAGAAAGATGTTTTCCCTGGGGGCAAGATAGAGAGGCAGTTGGCATTAGCAAAACCTTTATGGAAAAGGTGGCATTTGAGTTGTCATTAAAAAGGGATGTGATGTTGCACATATATACAATGGAATATTACTCAGCCATAAAAAGAAACGAAACTGAGTTATTTGTAGTGAGGTGGATGGACCTAGAATCTGTCATACAGAGTGAAGTAAGTCAGAAAGAGAAAAACAAATAACCGTATGCTAACGCACATATATGGAATCTAAAAAAAAAAAAAAGGTTCTGACAAACCTAGGGGCAAGACAGGAATAAAGACACAGACATAGAGAATGGACTTGAGGACACAGGGAGGGGGAAGGGTAAGCTGGGACAAAGTGAGAGAGTGGCATGGACATATATACACTACCAAACGTAAAATAGATAGCTAGTGGGAAGCAGCCAGATAGCACAGGGAGATCAGCTCAGTGCTTTGTGACCACCTAGAGGGGTGGGATGGGGAGGGTGGGAGGGAGACGCAAGAGGGAGGGGAGATGGGGATGTATGTATATGTATAGCTGATTCACTGTGTTATACAGCAGAAACTAACACACCATTGCAAAGCAATTAGACTCCAATAAAGATGTTAAAAACAAAGAGATGTGGCTCTGACAGCTGGAAATGAGAAGGAGGGAATTCCAGGCAGAGGACACAGCGTCACAAACAAACAGCATCCCTGGGAAGCAGTGGCTCCAGGAGCCCCGTGTGCCTGAGGGACACAGTGGGGCTGAGAAGCTATTTCTTCCCCTTGAGCTGAGGGCTCAAACTTCATTTTGTCCAAAGAAGGACACACTGATGAAGGCTTTGAGAAAGGAGAGATGAGATACTATCAGAGAGTTCAGAGATTTTCGTCAACACATCCCTTTTGCTATTAACCCTTGTAAGACAAAAAATGGGTCACAGCATGGTAGACAAGGCTTCCAGTGAGCCCTGCCTTCCTGCAGTGCCCGCTTCAACGGATCCTGCAGTGCTACCTCTTCCACCTCCCAGCTCTACGGCTGGGATTCCAGAGGTTCTCAGAGCATCTCAGGCTGTTTTGTGGCTCAACTCCTTCTGTCTACAATATTCCTTCTTCCTGATACCCTCTGCCTTCCCTTCTACATCTTCTGGTCCAGCGAGCCTACTCCAATCTTCCTCCAATTTATTCTTCAAGCACCTCCGTAACCAAACCTTTTGATTCCACCACTTTGATTGCACCTTGACTGTAACCTCACAGTCAAGGTGCAACCTTACCGTCAATAGACCTCAGTCAAACTCTACTAAAAATATATTCGTTCAACAAATGTATTCTGATTATATCCAATGTCCCAATTCAGTAGTAGGTGCTGGGATTCTTTTTAAAGTCTTAGGTTTGAGTGTTCACTTTGTTTTTTGTTTCTTGGGGTTTTTTGTTTGTTTGTTTTGGTGTGGTGCTTTTTTTGGTTTTGTTTTGGTTTTTTGGCCACATCATGCATCTTTCAGGATCTTAGTTCCCTGACCAGGGATTGAACCCAGCTCCCCGCAGTGGAAGCACGGAGTGTTAACCTCTGGACGGCCAGGGAAGTCCCTCAATTTGTTTATATAAACTAAAAGGCTTTGCAAACAGACAAGACTAAATCTCTTTGTAAAACATTTAGGCATACCTTGAAAGAAATAATAATGATTATTTTATCTCATGAAAATTACCAGCTATACCTAAGATGTTTACCACATAAATTCTCATGCAATGTAAAGTTTGTGAAATAAGTCATTATGCATTGAAAAAGTAGAGTTTATACTGAATAATCGTTCTTTTGCATGAAGGAAGGGATCTGACACATGTGAAGACTTTTCACTTTAGTTTGTTATTTCTAAGTGTCTTTATAATTCTCAAGTTCATACAAACAGCTAATGGCAAACTAAACTAAGCAAACCATCTAGTTGTTTCAGAGAAGACATGAGATTCAGTTTAAATAGTTCAAAACTATTACTGGCTTCAAAAACAAGCCTGGGGACTTTCCTGGTGGAGCAGTGGTTAAGAATCCGCCTGTCAATGCAGGGGACATAGGTCTGAGCCCTAGTCCGGGAAAATCCCACATGCTGTGGAGCAACTAAGCCCGTGCATCATAACTACTGAGCTTGTGCTCTAGAGCCCATGAGCCACAACTACTGAGCCCCTGTGACACAGCTACTGAAGCCTGTGCACCTAGAGCCCCTGCTCCAAAACAAAGAGAAGCCACTGCAATGAGAAGCCCTCGCACCACAACGAAGAGTAGCCCCCGCTCGCAGCAACTAGAGAAAGCCCACACAAGCAACGAAGACCCAACACAGCAAAAAATTAAAAAATAAAATAAAGAAATTTTAAAAAACAGTTTAAAAAAACAAAACAAAACAAAAGCAAGCCTGTCTTCAGCAGGCATTAAAATAAGCACTATCTTATGTTCACAAGAACCAAAGACATCAAGGCAGCCTAATGAATATCAGAGTGTGAATGTGATAAAAACCAGGCAACAGCCCAAAAATCTATGTAGAGTTCCCTACCTCTCCTCCCTATTCTCCTTTTTATTAGGTGTTTGTGGAGAAACACTGTCTACACAAAATTCTCAAGGATTTGGAAGTGGGGGAAAAAAAGAAGTCAATGATTAGGTGCTCAGAGTTTCTCAAAGAACATTCTGTTTCTGACCCAATCTGCTTCTCTTCTCCTACAAAACCCAATCAATTTGAAGAGTCTGTCCTCTTTGTTTTCACCTTCTGATCTTCCTACTTGATTGGAAACTGAACTTTTGTAAACAAAACTGATGACCATCTGAATGGAGCTCTTGTACTAAGCAATTGTGCAGTTTCTATAACTATTCAAAGCCCAGGGAAGTTGGACCCAATCAAACACTCTTAACGTATGTAAGGTGCGGAGCTATAAAGCTATAACAACTCTGCTGTTGCCTGCACGTGAGTTCCCTGGTACACAGCACTGCTCTCTGCCTGCCCTAACCTCTTCTTTTTAATCATTTCCCATCAGGAAACTCCTATCTACCATTCTTGGTCCATGTGACTCAGGGAGGATTTGAACTTAGTCCCTTGGCTCCAGAGATGGACCTGTAACCCAGGCCTAGTTAAAGTCCTGGCCACAGTGGTTGGTTCATGGGTAAGCATGTGACCCAGAGCCTATGAATCAAAATCAATCCTAAGACTTATGTTAACTATTTGGAAAGTTAATAGAACTTTCTAATCAGATTGCCAAACTTAAGATAATATACGCTTAGAACTTTTAAACTTCTTGCAGCCACACACAGAAGGAACCATGAATGAAGCCAAAGAGAAGATTAATAGGGAGGAAGGGCAAGACTAGAGAGAGACGGAAGAAGAAAGAAAAAGAGAAAGAGGTGATTATGTAGTTTGAGCTCCTGGATCAAACCACATCTGAATCTACCCTTGTATTTTTCAATTACAGGACTTGATAAATTACCTTTTCCGCTAACAAGTATCTGAATTGATTTACATCACTTGCAACTGAAAGAGCCCTTTGAATACAAGGTGTTGCTTGTATTCAAAACACAAGGAAAAAAACAGGAAAAAAGGACAAAACAACCCCAATAATTAGGTCAATAAAAGATGTAGACTTTTTCTAACAGATGAGTATGCCTTCTGAACCTAAGGCATGGGTAATCGTAAACAGGTGAGTAGAACTTGGTAGATTTATGAGGATATTAGCCAATAAGATTTTTGGAGGACACAAAAAAAAATTGTGGATTATTTGGGTTTTATTTAATAACATGCAAACTGGTCTACATTTTTTAAATGTATGTATGTAGGTATGTATGTCAGTTTTGAGTTAGAAAATTCTTAAAAATGTAAACTCAGGGGACTTCCCTGGTGGCACAGTGGTTAAGAATCCACCTGCCAATGCAGGGGACACAGGTTCAAGCCCTGGTCCAGGAAGATCCCACATGTTGCGGAGGAACTAAGCCCGTGCAACACAACTACTGAGCCCGTGTGCCACAACTACTGAAGCCCACATGCCTAGAGCCCGTGCTCCGCAACAGAGAAGCTACCGCAATGAGAAGCCCACACACCACAACGAAGAGTAGACCCCGCTCACCGCAGCTAGAGAAAAGCCTGTGGAGCAGCGAAGACCCAACGCAGCCAAAAATTAATTAATTAATTAATTAATTTTTAAAAAGTGTAAACTCAGTCAATGCAAAACACACAAGCTTTGTCACAAGTATCTGGCAGTCTGGGTGACAGCATATCATACTCATATCTTCCTTATAAGAACAAAGTTATGGCATTTTCTCTACATTTGTAGTATGTTAATTTGGTCCTCATCTGGCTGTGAGCTATGCATATTAAAATGAAACACAGAGAAGGTAAAATTAAAAAGGGCATCTTTGGTGGGGAGGAGGCAGCAACAGAAAGTGAGCCCATGGATGTAGAATAATAGGCAATGAATCCATTGTAACTCTTATGCTTTTCTCCCACTGAGAACCTCAACTCTTATTATCCTCTTCTTTGACAGGTATTGATATGAAACTTCATTTTGCAAAGTTTAAAGTGAATTTTAAAGTGCTACTTTTTAACATTCCGAGATTGGAGATTTTTTGACAATGGAACAGTGAGCTTCCATTCACGAGGCATCATTTGATTCCCTGGCAGTTCTCAGTATAGGAAACATTGTTTTCAAATGAAAAACTGCATTGTTACATGGCGCCAGTTTCCTTTTAAACAGAACCCACAGCAACAAAAAGATGACTTTACATACGCATTGTTGCTATTATATTTCCATTATAACATCAGTGTTTTTGAAATGAGAAGAGTAAAGCATACGAAGAACACAAGAATGGGTTCATGAAGAAAATGTTGTCATATTTTTTCTCAGGTATTTTTGGTTGCCTTTCTATCCAGTGGGGAGGAAGTACTGGGAGGCAAAAAGAAAAAAATAATAACAAAAAGTAGAAAAGGAGAAACTCTTTCTTCCCAAGAAAGAGTCAATTGCAAATCTATTTGCACAGAGGACTTGGGAGAGCCAGTAAGAAATAGAAATGAGGCTTTCCTTGTGCTCAAGTATCAAAGATCACTTCTAGGTTTGGTCCTGGCTTGCTATCCAGTGGCTTCATTCCCAAAATCCCACACCCGTTTAATTGTCTTGTGAGTGCGCCAGACTAGCAGCTGGCGATCAAACAACAAGATGCTTGAAACCAGAAGTTTTGGAGGAGGAACTATTACTGATGACAAAGCCCAGGGTTTAGTCATGGAAGTTGGAAACTAAAGCGAGGATGAGAAAAAGAATTTTCAAAGTGAAAGCAAGGAACTGAAAACTTAGTTAAATGGATTACGTGTGTAGAGGTTGACATCTCTGAGAATGATGACAGGAGCAGAACTGAAGAATAAGGCAGTGAGTGAGAGGCTGAGGTCGTTATGAGGAAGGAACAGTGACCCATGGTTTGTAGATGGAAACAAGGAGAAGAGGTGACGAAGGAGAATGGTGTGAACTTCAAAGATCGAGGGCGTTTTGGGGGGGGGGGGGCGGGGCAAGGAATATGACTTTATTCAGAAAGCCAGCAGGCCGAGAAGATGGTGGACCAGAGTCCCAAAGAACCATCTTGCCCAGGTTTGGAGGCTAGTTTCTCTTATAAAACTAAGAGGGGGAGGTGAGGAGGTAAAGTAAAAAGGATGATAAGTTGTTACAAATATTTCCTGGTTCTGGCCACTCTCCCGAGGATACGTGTTAATTTCTTCTTTCCTTCAGCTATTCAGCCGTGAGCCTGGTCAGGATGTCTCCTGTGAGCTGTGAAAGCAACAGGTAGAGCTCGCCATCCTCTACCTTTACCTGCTGGTCTTGGAGGGTCTCCTGGGGAGGGGGTGTATGGCTGTGGCTCGCTCTGAGGTCATGAAAGCTGGTGGCAGAAACATCGGGGAACATTCGTCCACTTGAACTCTTGCTGGAGGTCAGAATCTACTTGGGTAATGAGCACCAAGACCTCGAGCTAGGGGTTTCAAAGAGGAAGGAGGTAGCTACCAAACAACAATGGGAACCAAAGGCCATGCCCATCTCTCTGCCTGACCTTGAAATAAAGAGGAAGGAGAGGAAATTTAGCCTCTCCTTGAAAGATTTTCTAGGGAAGAGGAAGGCTGCCAAGTTTGGGTCACAAGTGGAGGGAATATTCCAGGAAGAAGCTGATGGGATAGATGGGTTTGTTAAGCACAGAGTTAGGTTCCAGAACCTTTGGGGAGGACGAAGGACAAGTGGAGAGATTAGTTAGATTGGAGGGGTTGAGTGCTTCCGTGATAATGGATCAGTAGGTAGCACTGAACTTCTGAACACAGAGAAGTGAGGCATGATGGCTCACCCAGGAGCAGGGCATGTTCGACAAATGAGTTCTTGCCAGCAAGAACTGAATCAACATCCAGCAGGTCGTTATAACTCGGCTGCAGCTGACACGAGCTTCTGGCGTCTTATAAAGGCAATTTCTTCTTCATTTTCGTCAAATTCCCTGAAGTCATAATATGCCTTCCATCCTGGTTTGTTTCAACTAAAGTTGACAGCATTGGTTTTAAATCCTCCCAAGGTTTTAAACATGTAATATTAAAGCATTTCCAGTAATCCAACTGCCTCTGTCTCCTTGAAGGCATCTAGAGATCCCATACAACTTGGATTGCAGCAGCAGCATGAAAATACTCCTTAGCGCTTTTCTGGGAGAAGAGGATTTTGACACCGCTAATGCATGGGTTTTAATACTAAATCCACAGAGATAAGATTTGCACCAAAGGAGTGGAGGGATATTTCGTGACAGGACTGAAGAAGTAGCGCGAAATTAGATTTTCAGGGTTGGTACAGCCAGCCCCCTGGCGATAAGGCAGGAAAAATCATTGCTCAAAGGGCAATGTATGACTCGGCCATCCAAGTTCATCAGGGACACAGACAAACATCAAATACCCACCATAGCCTTTCAGCTATAGGAGACGAGAAAGCAACTGAACGAGGAGGGAATTCTGCCTTCAAGATCCACATTCCACCCTTTTTGATTTTTATGCTTCCATTTAGCAGCAAAAGAGCAAACACACACACACACACACACACACACAATGCCGCCATTACTTCAAAGTTGCATCACAAAGTTTTATTCTCAGCTGGGTCTGTGATTTGCGGTGTCCTCCCTGGGCTATCTATAAGATGGAAACCATGTCTGTGAATGAAGATGAGAATTTACAAGTTAATCTTCATTCATATATTTGAAATTAGTTACAGAAGGGAAGTCCTAGAAATAAACTAGTATTATTCCTATAGTTATTGTCGTATGATGTTCATCTTCTAGGAATAATTTGTACGAGTTGAAATGTAACAAGAGATTTTCAATCAGCCTTTAGGACTTTTTCCATAGAACTTTATTTACATTTTCCTTGAGTACCTGACCAGAATGTGGGCTTTTTTCTAGCTCCATTCTTCAGATGCAGTTTACAATAATAAATAGAAATGAAAGGTTTGCAGTTAATGGGCCTTTTTCAAAAGAGGTCAAGGCTTTTGTTTGTCCAATATTTAGACCATTTATTCTTTTGCTGCAAATCCAAGAAGTTCGCTGCATGAAGTCCATTTTAAATGGAAATTGTTTAGAAATTACAATACCCGATCTAGGGTTTGTTCTTACCATTACCTTGATGTTCACAATCCTCATAATGAAAATTTCCTTTATCTGATGTATTATTGATCCTCCACATCAATAGTCTCATTTGATTCATATAGTAATCCCCCAGGTTTGCAGGGCAGGGTTTATTATAATTTTCTTTTTATAGGTGAGGAAACTGATTTTTTTTTAATGCTTAAAATATATAACCACTTCATGGGACTTCCTTGGAGGTCCAGTGATTAAGACTCTGCACTCCCAATGCAGGGAGCGTGGGTTCAATCCCTGGTTGGGGAACTAAGATCCCACATGCTGCACAGCCAAAACAAAACAAACAAACAAACAAAAAAGATATAACCACTTCAAAATGTGAATCCTGGAACTCAGATGATCTGAATTCAAAGCTAGGACGCTTTGTACTAAATCATGGGACTTTGTCATGATAGTGTCTAATTCACTCTCTACTGCTCTTTTAGCTCCGTAAATATAATGTTTAATAATATGTATTTATTAGTCTTAAAAGCCTAGAACTCAGATGGACCCTGTATTCATTTCCTAGGGCTGCAGTAACACATGACCACAAACTTGGTGGCTTAAAACCACACCAACTCGTTCTCTCACTCCTCTGGAGGCCAGAGTTCAAAATCAAACCACTGGCAGAGCTGGGCCCTCTGCAGGCACCAAGAACAGCCCTCCCTCAGCCCTGCCAGCTCCTGGGGCGCCACAGGAGCTCCCTGCTTCGTCTTCACGCAGCCTCTGCTCTGTGTGTCTGCTCCCCTCTCTTTTATAAGGACACTTGCCGTGGGGATAGGGGCCACCATGATCTCCTCATCTCCAGAGCTTGAACTTAATTACATCTGCAAAGAGCGTTGCTTCAGATAAGGTCACATTCACAGCTTCCAGGACGTGGACACATCCTTTGGGGGAACCACCATTCAATCTACTACAGATGCTGATCCCTGAATATTTCTCAGTGAAGACAGGACATGTTGTGTTCCTACACAATACCTGAGCACTATAATTGGAAATTTTTGAGTAACTAGCATTTTATAGCGGCCATTTGGAAAGTAAGTTGGAATCTGAATAAGTAGACGTTATAAGCCTTTCACAAAAGTATTTATTAAAACCTTTTAAATATTTTTAAAAGTATACAAAATTTACCAGTAAAGGCTGTAACAGTGATTCTAAAGAAGTAGAAATACAGTGCCTATAGGACTAGGAGTTCAGGAACTACTACTTAAACTCATGATCTCCTTCATCAAGTCGCAAACTCAGCAGATTTGGCACCTCTGGTCCCTGGTACCCAGTTCACCTTGTCTGAAGGATACATAAGAAGAATATGCATCCCTGCCTCTTAGAAGGTAAGAGTGGCAGAAATTATATGTGTCACTTCCAGAGGAAGCATTTTAATTACTGGAGCTCGACTTTGTACCCCACTTTTTCTCTGGCATGGCTATACTGGAAAAGCACACTGCTGAGGAAGGATAGTGCTGAGATTTCATGTGGAGGACCGCTCAGTTGACCTAAGATTTCTCTGGGCTCCTGGTTGACTTTGCATGAGAGAGAAATAAATCTCTGTGCTGTAAGCTGCTGAAATTTGAAGTTGTTTGTTAGTTCAGCCTAACCTAATGCACGCTGACTAAAACAGCTATTTATACCAGGATTATAGGCTGCCATGGCAAAAACCCTAAAATATGTCGCAAGGCTTAGTGTTGATCCTATGGGGCAGGGGTGCGGGTAGTTATGGATGGCTACCCCCCGTGGAGGCTGGCAGATAGCACTCAATCAAGGCAGCGGCAAATCATTTGGTAATATTATCACCTAAGAAAATGTATAAAAGAGAAATGAACTTGTTGCTCTAGAAGAAAGATCAAACAGAAAATTAGAGCATCTGAAGGTTGATGTCAGTCATGCTTGGCAGGGTAGCATAAAAAAGAAAAGGAGGTGAATTCAGAAAAGAACAGAATGGTTTGCCATCAGGAATAACTCAAAACAGAAGAATACAGAAATTTGGAGACCAGTAGGGTTAGAAAACCAACTGCTTCTCAGAGACAACTTTGTGCAAAACAGGAAAGTGAAATTTAAACCCTGAAGCAAGGATCATGGTGGGCAGGGGAGGGCATTGTTGGGATGAATTGGGAGATTGGGATTGACATATATACACTAATATGTATAAAATAGATAACTAATAAGAACCTGCTGTATAAAAAAATAAATAAAATAAAATTCAAAAAATTTTTTTTAAAAAATACAGGGATCAAATCAAGGGTATAGCTGCCACACCATGTTGAAATCTGGGAATGGATTAAAGTATCTCAGAATAAAGATATCATTAAAAGTGGGGCAGCCCATCCATCCTTTCAATTGGACAAAAATAGCAAAGAGATTGAGTGTGTGACTTTCACTGGAACCTCAATAGACTTAATGGAAAAGCAACTGCAAATATAGAAAGCAGCGGGGGGGAGGGAGAGGGGAGGGGGAAGGAAGAGAGAGGAGAAAAAAAGAAAGAAAATATTTCAGTAACCAAATCTCGGAAAACCTCGTGGGTATGGAATTGATCCATGGAGGCGTGCAAAATCAAGTAGATGAGAAGCCTGTGAAACTTTTGAGAGGATTTCATGCCAAAGGAAGCCCAAGCCCGGACTCAAAGAGACTGGCTTTTGTGACTTGAAGTCACCGTTGGGACCTAACCTTTCTCAGGCAGGTAAAGGGCTAAGAAAGTTTCTTATCAAGGAGAACGTTTCCCCAACGCCCATTCCAGAAGCAGCAAAGGAGAATAAAGGAAGAATTCGCCTTCCGCAGTGTGGAACCAGGAGTCACCAAGAACAGACAGGGCATCTCCTCTTGGGGACCGGAAGTGGGGCTTCATCAGCAACATTCCATGTGGTCGTCATGAAGACTGCGAGTCTCAGAACTGTCCTTATTTCTTCATAGTCTATGGATTGTGGAGGGAGAAAATAACCTTGCTTTTAAGTTTGTCTGTCTCTGTACCAAGAGAAGCCACATTCTTATCTGAGACCCTGGACCTTGTGGTAGATGAGAGCTTTGGGGTTGTTTCCCTTGAACGTGGATTGAGGAAGAAGAAAGGAAAGAATATTGGGTTATGGGGAGAGTGGTCTATGGCTGACTTCACAACTGTTTACTGATACCAATCCCTTCTCCTTTCAGACTCACAGATAATTGTATTCACCCTCCTGGAAGGTTGGGGGAGCCCCGTGACTTGCTTTGGCTAATTTGATGTGAGCAGAAATGGTGTCACTTCTGGGTGGACGAATTTAATGGCAAGTACTTGACCCTCTTCCCTGGCAGGATCATTTTGGAAGCATCTGTTGGTAAAGACGTGGCATACAAAAATCAAGCGGAGAAACACTGCTCGGTTGTCTCCTAGGTCCATGGAAGGTTTATATACGTGAGAAATTGATTCTGTCTTAGGCCACTTAGATTTGTTTCTTTGTTACTGTAGCATAACTTAGACCATCTTGAAAAACCCAAGGTCAATACTAAAATCTGAATAAATTTGTTCATCAATTTTCTATCTCTTTTTGGTTATTGAACTCACTTTCTATTGTTCTATTTTAAAAGAAGTTACCTGATAGATAATCTAACAAATGATAGCTTCAAGCTAATTCTCAAAAACCTGACACATTATTTAAAGTCTGGTTAATCGTTCCTTCAGAATAAAAGAGTAATTCCTTTATAACTTTATTAAGAGCAATCAAATAGTTTGATTCAAAAAGAAGAATTATATTCTTAATCTTTATATTAAGTAGGGTTCTCTCTCAAAGAAAAAAAAAACCACCACCCACAATAGACAAGAGTAATCTTTTTGAGCTATTCTTTTTAAGAATGACCATGCTTGGAACTTTAATGTCATTAGAGCCTACTTTTCAGCATGAATTCATCTACCTCAGACCCCAGGCATTTTACTCGATCTGGTGAGTGAAAAAGTTCTGTAGACCAAGAAAATTACTTAGCAATAAATATGTGAGAAATACTTTGACAGTTCTCCCGAGCTTTTTCCCCTGGCTATAAAACACATTTCTTCTCCTCCCCAACTCTGCTGTCACTTTGAAAACCATCCAATAAATTGGTCATACCTATCATAGTTACCCATAGGCAGAAAAAGAGAAAAAGAGAGAGACAGAGAATGAGAGAGAGAGAGAGAGAGACATCATTTCATGAATTGAGATTAGGGCACCTTTGTCAAGATCTAATAAATTCTTTAAAGCCACATTAACACTCTGAAAGGCCAAATAGGAAATGCAAAGTCATCTCCTTATGGGTGTAACTGTTTCAAATAAGCCCCCTGCAAATTCATTACTGTCAGAACGTCTATTGCCAGAAAGGGTAGATCCCACGGAGCCTTTTGCCGACAAAGAAAGCTCTCTGCAGTGTTGCTTGTTGCAGGTAGCGTATCGGCTTGGTCAGCTCAAATCAGGAGACTGGGCAATTGTCCTTCCGCTCATCTATGGACGTCATCAGTGGTACATGTTTTAGTTAGAGTTACATTGGGGGCAATTTACCTGTGAGAGCCACCACTATCTACCTGCTAATAAAGGTTTTCAACGTCCCGCAGCGGTAAATCTGGAGAGCTCCCAGTGGAAGGGTATTTACACCTTGGGGCACAGCCTGAACTTGAAGGCTCACGGATGGATCACAAACTGCCAGGCATGCAAGTGTGTACCGGGTCCAGTGTGGACCCTACAGAATCACGTCCTGGCCCTTTGATTATGTAGTGTCTTGTCCCTGTCTGGATGACTTTTCAGAAGCTGACAGAGCTTTTACAATTTAATTGGTGTTGACACCTTTTGAAGCCATGCCTTGAGGCACTCGGGGTCATTGTGTGCTTTCTCTGTCTCTCTCCAGTGCTTCCACTTGGCTACCTGGCAGCCTGTGGTACCGGGCTGGCCCCTGCACTTCTTATTCATGCACACACTTGTTCTGGGTCCTGTTACAAGAGCCCTTGTTAAATGCCCAGCAGGCAGCAGTGAATGGAGATTTTGACTATGTGGGATTTGAGGCCTCTGGCAATAATGGAGAATAAACTATAAATATAAAAGTAGCCCTGTTGTGGGCTGTGCTCTTATCACCAAAGATTTATTCCAGAGGCCCTCAGAGCTCGGGTACTTTCTATGCCCACTCGAGGCTGCAGGACTGACAGTGAGGTTTCTGCTTTCCATTCTTGGGATGCTCTAACTATAACTTTTCCTCTGTCATTATTTCCAATTTGGTATCTTCTTCTTTCTTTTAGCAACACCGTCTCATAACCGTTGCAAGGATAGCATCAGGATTCTGACCTGCCCTCGGACTCTGTTCCCTCAAAGCTTAAGAAAGAGACACACGAAAAGAATGAATCCCGCATTGTTTTTTCGGATTCAGTTCTGCACGAGTGTCTTTTTGCCCCTCAAGAGACATGTTTAACAGGCAACTTAGTTCCTACTTGCCAACAGTGACGGGCTGAGTAACTGTCATCTTTGGTAAAGCTTTGCTCCATTTGCCATATTTAAAATATCAAGATTTCCAGTCACCATTGTGAACTGCCTGTAAACTCTCAGGCTATCAAACTAATTTTCTTGTTCACAGACCCAATTAAAAAATATTCTTGTCTATGAAAGTGTTAAGATCTCTGGAAAGGTTTTTGGTTCCCCTAGCCATCAAATGTATATAGTCTACAGTGAATATAATAAATGAGACAGATGTTTGAGTTTTTTAAAAATAGATTTAAAAAAAGACTCTCAATTCCATATCAGGTTGCTGTCCTAGAAGATAAACTATATCAGAGAGATGAAATACATTCTGAAAAAAAATGTTAAGTGTGGTTATAAGAAACACTAAGATGGATTAGATAAAGCCCTGCCTTTATCATTTTAAAAGAGGTATAAAAACATACTCCAATGTTCCCATTTGAATAAAGATGGTGAATATAGTAATCTGTGCAATTAAAAGGAAGAATTTTTTAAAGTAAAAAAAATTTAAAAAGCACTGCTTGCCTTAAACATTCATATTGTTACATAATCTAAATCTACTGAATTTTCAGGTCATTATAAAAATCAACTCATAAATGAAAATATGATCAGTCATAGTTTTTCCAGGGAACAATATAATTTCCCCCAAATATAAACACATTGGAGAACAGTTCACAACAGACATGATTTCTGTTTGAAACCATACTGCCAGCAGAAGATTTAAGGTAGAGGTCCTTTTTTCTCAACAAGAACTAATTCAATTTCTTCAAAACTAAAGAAACAGTGAAAAACAAAACATCAAAAAAGGATTACTTAACTGGATGAAGAGACATTTGAAGGACAAATTCATCTTCTACCTATGCCAACATCTTAGAAAGGTAAGCTAATCTGCTATCCTTCCAATACACCAAAGCCAGGGGAAGATGAAACCATTTCCAGTTATACTTAATAACAAGGAGCAAACTTAAAAACAGTTATGAACTTGCTTATAGCGAAAGATAAATGGTATTAGAATTTACAGGGTTGAAAATGGAGGTATGACTCAGGCTTTTAGCTTTCTGCAGAGCCTCAGATGTGGACAGGAAAGCATTGTCTGTTAGTCTACGTCAACTGCTGGCGTTTCCATCACCAACTGTATCATTTGTAAGTCCTGTGATTTGAGGAGACCACTCGATCCCTTTGAGGCTCGGTTTCAACATCTGAGATACGGGACTCCCTACTTCTGTAGGTTGCTATGAGGAATAAATTAGATAATACATGTGCCAGAATCCATGACATACCCATGAAACAGCCAATTAAAGTTTCCTTAGGTTTTTTTGAGGGGGGGTTGGTTTTGTGGGTTTTGTCTGTTTGTTGTTGTTTTGAGACATGACACAATATTTTATCTTTTGTACCACTGAAGCCATCATAAGTCCTGGATTAAAAGTGTAAAAGCTTCTCCAGCACTGACACGTCCCTTTTGGAGATCTGGGGAAAGCACTGGAACAGGCATCAGAACACTGAGATTCTGGATTGGACGTTGGCCGGTATAGTGTCTGGGGTTGGTGGCAATGTTTAGGCGTTGCTTCAGAGTTGTAGCTATAAGCCCTTTTCATGGGGGGAACTTGTGTGCACATGAAAGCTATCTCCAGAGGAAGAAAAGAGTTTAAAAATGCCAGGTATGGAATTATGAATAATGAAATCCTTATAGAGTGATACTGAGAGAAATGTACCACATCTGGGACAATAGAATCGTGGTTAAATAAAGCAAGTCAGTAGGATTCTTCTCCATCTCAGCTCTAGCATAAATGGCAGTGGGTTGTCATTCATATATCCATTCATCGTATTCCTTTGAGTGCCTCTTTCCAGGTCTCATGCTGGGGATACTGAGAGGAATAAAACATATTTTATGTCCTTAAGCTCATAGTCTAGAAAGCACCTTCATCCCGTCCATCCCTCCTGAGTCCCCTGTAGGTATCTATCAAAATAATCACACACTGTATTGACTCTATTTGCTTATTGATCTGCCTCTTCACTTTAGGATCTAACATCCAGGGAGAGCAGAGGATGTGTTTTATTCATCTTTGCATCTTCACAGGGCTTAGTATTTAATGGGTATTTAACAAAGGCATATGAAATGGATATTAATGAATGAATGAGTGAACAAATATATGAATGAGAAAAAGGATGAGTTCACGGTTCACACACTGAGTGACTCGGAGAATGGGCATACCTCATCATTTTTCAGGTCTCAGAGAGGCCTTCTCTGATAGCACGGAAGTGGCCTCCTCTGGCTACAGACCATGATGTAAATTCTTTACATATTTTTTTACATTGACTTGCTTATTCCTTGTCTAAGGGCTACATACCAGCAGGAACTCTGCCACTCTGGTTCTCTTCCCTGTCCTCAGCACCCAGCCAAGTGTCTGTCATGTAGAAGAAGGTAAATCAATATGTGTTGAATGAATTAACGGATCGACAATGATAGGAAACTAGGATCCGGGGGCACATTTCAGAGGAAGAATTAGAAAGAGCTCAATTTGGGGGCGGGGTGTAGAATTTGAGATGAAAGCAGCAGAACCAAGTGAAGTTACCTGGCAAGTTGCTGTAAGATTTGTGTGGGAACCAAAGAAAGGTCAGAGTTGGTGTCACGGATACAGACATGGGATTCACTTCCTCTCCTGGTTCAGGACCCAACTCACAGCAGACAGTAAGTAAGCGATTGTTGAGGGGTCTCTGAAGGCAGAAATTCTTGAGAGAAGGGGATCAGGGGAGCAAGGGAAGGAAATGTTGTATCCTTCACTGTCACATTTACCTTTATTACTCTTAAAGAAACAATCAAAAGTCAGGACTCATAAAAAGACGGAAAAAACCAAATAGAAAAGTTGAACCTTTGCTTTCCATGATAACTGAAGCGAGCTATGTCTATACATAGTATATGCAAACAATCTTTAGTTTAAAAAATTGTCAAACTACTGGTTATTTTGAAATAATCATGGGTAGTAATGAAAGCCTTAGTTGAATTTATTAAAACCGCCTTTTGTTTGTGATTATTCAACCCTGTACTAATTGAGAGACCATCCAAATTCAAAGCACGTGAATTGACTTACATTATTCCGTCAGAGAAAGACCATCATTCTTCCCTGTTCTGTGCCTTTACAGATGGTTACATTAAGAAATGCCTTTTTGTTTTAATTTTATAATATTGTAGTTGAAGATTATAAAATAATAGAACAAGAAGGAAACTAAGAGATTATCTTGCCTAATGTCTTTATTTTACAAGGGGGACATTTAAGCCAAGCCGGAAAAATAACCATTTTTACAAACTTCCGTGTACTTTGGTTCTGTTGTTGAAAAATGAAAATCAAATGACAATAGATTTTCCCTTTGGCTTTAGTTTCTAAAAATCTTAGAGAGAAATTGGCCACACATGGTTCTTAAGAGCTTCTAGGCATGTGTTTTCTAGCTGAATTCTCTGTCTTATTTTTCAGTAAAAACTCATCCTGATTGTGAATTAATCAATAAGCCACTTTAATCCACTTCAAAAGAGGGCGGAAGACCTAAATAGACATTTCTCCAAAGAAGATATATAGATGGCCAACAGACACATGAAAGAATGCTCAACATCATTAATCATTAGAGAAATGCAAATCAAAACTACAATGAGATATCATCTCACACCGGTCAGAATGGCCATCATCAAAAAATCTAGAAACAATAAATGCTGCAGAGGGTGTGGAGAAAAGGGAACACTCTTGCACTGTTGGTGGGAATGTAAATTGATACAGCCACTATGGAGAACAGTATGGAGGTTCCTTAAAAAATTAAAAATAGAACTACCATATGACCCAGCAATCCCACTACTGGGCATATACCCTGAGAAAACCATAGGTCAAAAAGAGTCATGTACCAAAATGTTCATTGCAGCTCTATTTACAATAGCCAGGACATGGAAGCAACCTAAGTGTCCATCAACAGATGAATGGATAAAGAAGATGTGGCACATATATACAATGGAATATTACTCAGCCATAAAAAGAAATGAAATGGAGGTATTTGTAATGAGGTGGATGGAGTTAGAGTCTGGCATACAGAGTGAAGTAAGTCAGAAAGAGAAAAACAAACACAGTATGCTAACACATATATATGGAATCTAAGAAAAAAAAAAAAAAAGGTCATGAAGAACCTAGTGGCAAGACGGGAATAAAGACACAGACCTACTAAAGAATGGACTTGAGGATATGGGGAGGGGGAGGGGTGAGATGTGACAGGCTGAGAGAGTGGCATGGACATATATACACTACCAAATGTAAAATAGATAGCTAGTGGGAAGCAGCCGCATAGCACAGGGAGATCAGCTAGGTGCTTTGTGACCACCTAGAGGGGTGGGATAGGGAGGGTGGAAGGGAGGGAGATGCAAGAGGGAAGAGATATGGGAAAATATGTGTATGCATAACTGATTCACTTTGTTATAAAGCAGAAACTAACACACCATTGTAAAGCAATTATACTCCAATAAAGATGTTTAAAAAAAAAAAAAAAGGTCATCTACAAGAGAAAAAAGAACAACAACAACAAAAAAAAAAGAAGGCAAGGTACCTACAGTAGTAATTACTTGTAGAATAAAAATTTTACTCAAGAATGAATTATTATAACGTGCTCAGCAAATGGGGCTCATACTCGGAAAATAATATATTTTCTCTCCAACATAACCAAGAAGTATTCCAAAACATGTGTGTGTTTTAGAAAAACATCAAAAGCAATTGCACCTCTCAAAATAAAGTTAAGACGGCAGCTGGGGAAGAGTCACGTTATTCTTAGTGTCATATCTGAAAAGAGTCTGGCCTCAAAGTGTTTGTAAATAGTGTGTGACTATGTTAGGAGCAAGGAAACAGAAACTCTCTGGACAAATCAGTGTCATTTGACTTACGTCAGATGTCCTGATATCAACCAACTAGTGTTCAATGCCCAGCTTTACCTCTTTCTACCTAACTTCTCTAGCCCAGTTTCCTTATTTTTTAAGTGAGAGTAATAATAGAACTTATGCATCAGATAGTCATGAAAAGTTAATGAATTCATAACGTTTTAAACAGTGTCAATAATGGTAGTTGTTATTATCATTATTATTCTGTATTAAGCATCAATTATGCCCTAGCCAGATTTAAGGTTTAATAGAATAATATGAGACATGGTCCTTCACTTGAAAAAAATAACAGCACCAAAAAAATACCATTGGGTTTATCTAGGAAGATGAGACTTTTGATTTTTTTTTAATTAATGAATTTAATTCAGTGCCATGTTATCGCAATGAAATTGAACTTTAGATATATAGATTCAGGAAAGGAATGCCTTATATTGTGCTGGAGTAGTTACAGAAGTTTCCTGAGAAAAGCTGAACTTAATATGAATGCGATCGATTTTATCCAGCTATTGTGTCACGATACATTCATTATTTGCTGGTTGTCCTTTATTTTGAATTTTCAAGAAGACCCTTATTCAAACTAAGTTTCTATTAATACTAAGGGAAACAAGTAGTACTTTCTTTCCCTTAGTAGACATAGAATAAAAAATATTTTTTTCTATAATACAGGTTACAATTCTTGAAGTTTCACGATGAAAGATATGCTACTATTCTACACTTCTAGCTTTAAATTTCAATATGTTTCTTTAAATAGCAAACACTTCTGAAAGTAAATGATTTTTTTTTCCATTAAAAAGGGTGACATTCTGTAATTGTCACACCTCCCACGATAAAGTTCCGACAACCCATAGTACTAGGGCGGGTAGGGGTCCCTCACATGCCCGTTGAAACTACCTCCAGACAATCTGATCAGACATAGTGTCCCTGCTGTCACTAAAATCTCAGTCACATTATTTAATTTAACAAATGGTTATTGAGTTCCTGATGTGCCTGGACACAGCTGTAAATAAAACTAAACACCTGATCTCATGGGGTTACCTTCCAGCAGAGAGGAACATTAAGCAAACAAACAAACAAATAACTGCCATGTCAGAAGGAGATAACTTTTAGAAAGAGGAATAAAGAAGGGTGAGGGGGTGGAGAGCCATGAGAGAGGAACAGGTGGTGAAGAGAGAAATAGTTAGGTGGTATGGTGGGCACATGCCCATAGACACACTGACAGGCAGTAGGAAGAACGTAACAGAGCATAAGTGAAGAAAAAGCAAACATGAGAGGCAGTGCATGCAGTGACTAAGCAAAAATAGAGAGATGGGATTCAGCTGCGGGATTGAAGTGGTGGAGGGACAGACTTGGATTTTCCAAGTCACCGTAATGATTGGGATCAATTACCCCTTGATGCTAAGAGATCAGGTCAGAACATCATCTGCCATGAGCCGTGACTATGCAACTCGGGCGGTGACCAGCATGCTCTTCTGTTACCCGTGAGGCTTAAATTCCGTGCGTATCAAGACTGTTCCTTCCTCTTGTGACTCTCGTGAATTACCAGCCTGAGTGTTTCTCTGTTCCTTGAAATTGAAAGAATTTAAAAAGCTACGCTTTAAAGGCAAAATTGTCTTTTTCTTTTAACCAGATGAACTTTATTATCTTTTTCTTTCTGAAACTAATTCAGTTTGATTTTTAGTACAATGACGTTTTTTAGTCGATAATTTTGGCTTTTTCAGGTACACTCTCCCATGATCTGTATTAATAATAACAGGTGTCTGTTTTTTTAATTTTTTTTTTAATTTATTTATTTTTGGCTGCATTGGGTTTTCATTGCTGTGCGTGGGCTCTCTCTAGTTGTGGCGAGCGCGGGCTACTCTTCGTTGCAGTGTGCGGGCTTCTCATTGCAGTGGCTTCTCGTTGCAAAGCATGGGCTCTAGGCGTCCGAGCTTCAGTAGTTGTGGCGCATGGGCTTAGTTGCTCTGCCGCATGTGGGATCTTCCCAGACCAGGGCTCGAACCCGTGTCCTCTGCATTGGCAGGCGGATTCTTAACCACTGCACCACCAGGGAGGCCCTGTTATATTTATTTTTTAATTCATGATCTTAGCTATCACCTTGAGTGAAATGGTAAGTGTTGTCTTTTTTTGTTTAAATGAGAACCCTACAGATATTTGAATACAGCTAGCATGTGCTTCCTAATTCCTCTCTTTTCCCTGTAGACCCCTAATTTGCTCTTTGTAGAATCAGATTTACAGAGTCTTTACCATCTAGTTGTGCTCTAATTTATGAGTGTCATTCTTGAAATACAGAATATGATGGGAATTTTTAAAAAATATTTATGGAGTGCTTCCTTTTTATAACTCTCCTTTCTCAACTTCTGTGGTAGCCAGTCTCCAAGATGGGTCCCCATGGTCACTGCCTCCTGGTTTTCACATCTTTACGTGGGCTCGTTTCACACTGGACCAGGGTTGGTTTGGGTGACGAAGAGCCTATGGCAGAAGCAATGGTAAGTTGCTACAGAGTTAGGTTTTAAAAGACTCCAGTTTCAGTCTTGGGTTGTATCATTTGGGCATCCTCTCTATCTCTCTCATCACGCACTCCTGAGGAATCCAGCTGCCGGACTCTGAGGTCATTCAGACCATCCATGGAGAAGCTCACACCACCAAGAACAAACGCCCCCAGCCAACAGCCAGTGAGGAACTGAGGGGCCCCTTGGGATGACTTCAGCC
Source organism: Balaenoptera acutorostrata (assembly GCF_949987535.1). Classification (NCBI taxonomy): domain Eukaryota; kingdom Metazoa; phylum Chordata; class Mammalia; order Artiodactyla; family Balaenopteridae; genus Balaenoptera; species Balaenoptera acutorostrata. Next base: position 194,593,373 of record NC_080064.1, on the reverse strand, counting down.
GTGGCCAACATCCTACTGCCACCTCGTGAGATACTGGGTTCGATGTTACTGTTCTAAGCTACTAAGTTTGAGGGTAATTTTTCCACAGTAATAAATAAGCAGCAGGGAACTAGTTCAGCTCCAGGATTTCACCCCTCCTTCCCCACTGTCCTCTCTAAATTCTATCTGAAACTCCTACCAGGGTCCTCTTCCTCTACCATTATTTAAAGGTTGACATTCGACAGAAATATTGTCTCAGATGTCTCCTTTTCTCACTGTTTCTGAAAGTCCCTATTTATCCCCAAGACTTTGAGTCACTGATTCACTGATGGTTCCCAAATATTTATTTCTAGTGCTGATCTATTTCTTGCCCACTGAATGTCCCCTCTTGGAGGTCTCAAAGGTATAGCAGACTCTGTGGACCCTTAAACTAAACCTGTTACTATTCTCTCTACACCTATTCTAATTGCTTTTTCTAACCACTGGGTCTCAGCATCACAGTTTATGCAGTGACCCAAGGAGACGGTGTCCTCTTTCTCAGCATCCACATTTAATCACTTTCTTTTTTTTAAATTAATTTTTATTGGAGTTGAGTTGATGTACAATGTTGTGTTAGTTTCTGCTGTACAGCAAAGTGAAACAGTTATACATGTACATATATTCACTCTTTTTTAGATTCTTTTCCCATATAGGTCATTACAGAGTATTGAGTAGAGTTCCCTGTGCTATACAGTAGGCTCTTATTAGTTACTATTTTATATATAGTCGTGTGTATATGTCAATCCCAATCTCCCAATGTATCCCTCCCCCCCTTCCCCCTTGGTAACCATAAGTTTGTTTTTTACATCGCTTTCTAAATCATGTCATTTCTGTCTCCACTATTTCTCAGTTCCCTCTTTTCCTTTCCATCCTCACTACCCTGGCTCAGATGTTCTCTCTCTTATTTCCCTAGTCCTTGTCTTCACCCAGCCTGAGTAATCTTTCAAAACACAAACTAGAAAACTCACTGTAGAAAAAATAACTTGTGTGTCAATGAAAAACTAAGAATTTCCTGAAGGATGCCCCTCTAGATCACACGATTCTGGTTTTTCATTATTTTTTTAATTTTTATTTATTTATTTTTTGGCCTCACCACATGGCTTGTGGGATCTTAGTTCCCCAGCCAGAGACTGAACCTGGGCCCTCGGCAGTAAGAGCACAGAGTCCTAACCACTGGACCACCAGGGAACTCCCCGTCATTATTTTTAAATTACTTTTAATTAAGCATAAGTTTTGGGTAACAGATAGACACTCACATTCTGGCCTGTCAGATAGTGGCTCAATTGACTTGCCTTCTCCAGCTGTGGAAAAGCCAGTTTTCTCTCTGTTATGCATTCATTTCAAAGTTCCTTTACTCCATATAAATTTGTGCTTCTTGCCTTCTTTTATGAATCATTTCTAACATCTGCCTGATTCCCCCATTAGTTAGATAAATCCTTAACATGTGTTCACTTTTATACCTGTGTAAGAGTCGTGATCTTACCTTTTTGTGAGAATTATCTTTAACTCCTCTGCTTAAAAAGTGTCCCTAGCGCCTGTTGGATCAAGTCCAGACTCCGTCCTGTGACATCCCTGGCCACTGACAAGCTGCTTCCTAACTAAATCCTGTCTTCCCTGCCGCCCTGGCTCCGTACAGCCTACGCCCCAGCTAAACCGCTTGCCGAGATTTGCACATAGGATGCTGTTTTAATGCTATTCCTTTTCCCATGAAGTTTTTCTGTTTCTTGGTCTGGAGGATCCTGTAGGGGAGGAAAAAGTTTTCCCCGATCCTCCTAGGGTCCCTGGCTAAGCCTGAAAATTAAACAGATAAAGACAGTTTAACAGGAGAAAAGCATACAAATTTTAATGAATTTTTACATGTACACTGGAATTTTCACAAGAGAATAAAGACCCAAAGAAGTGACCAGAGCAGGAAGAAACAAGAAATTTGTGACGAATTGACTGGCCAAAGGGGTTTGGGTGAAGGGGTCTAAATGGTGAAGAAGTAATGAGGAAGATACGGGTAAGGCCAACAAGGTTTATTGACGCAGATTTTTCAGCCCTCAATTCCCTGTCTCTGGGGATAAGAATGTGTTCCCTCCTCCTGGTACAGGGATGGTCTCTTTCACAGGGGACTTTCATGACCTTTTTCGGGGAAGAAGGGGGTGGGGGAACAGGTGGGCGTGCCCTTCCTGCTTCTGCTGTTTTCTCAAACTCCTTCGGCTTGAGATGTTCAGTATGCCAAGGTGTCATATTTTGGGGGAGCGTGTGCTGAACTCCATCAATGCCTGTTGCCATGTCAAGCCTTTCCCATATCAAAGCAGACATAACTGCTTCCTATTCCAGGCATCATGTATTCATCCTTCTTGTATCACACTATAACTTTATTTTTTTTTAAGTTTTATTGGAGTATAGTTGCTTTACAAAGTTGTGTTAGTTTGCTGTACAGCAAATTGAACCAGCTATATGTATACATATATCCCCTCTTTTTTGGATTTCCTTCCCATTTAGGTCACCACAGAGCACCGAGTAGAGTTCCCTGTGCTATACAGTAGGTTATCTATTAGTTATCTATTTTATATGTAGTAGTGTGTACATGTCAATTCCAATCTCTCAGTTCATCCCATCTCCCTTCCCCCCTTGGTAACCATAAGTTTGGTGACTCTATTTCTGCTTTTCAAATAAGTTCACTTGTACAATTTTTCTAGATTCCACATACATGTAAGCAATATTATACAGTATTTGTCTTTCCCTTTCTGACTTACTCCACTCTGTAACTTTACATCACAATATGACAACGCTCTCTACAAATCTGTCTCCATAAAATACTTATTTTCAGAAGGATTATGCTCAGTTTACCACGATAATCTCAGTATATATCACAGTTTCAGTCAACCAAAGACTCTTCATTGGACACCTGAGAAATGTTTACACCTGCGCAAGATGTGATCACACTGCAATAAACGAGACATAGCACTCGTCCCCAAGGAACTCACAGTTTAATTGAAGGCAGGACCCAAGTCTCATGTTTTTAGTGAAATGATTATCAATGACTATCAAACATAAAAATAGGCCCAATATAGTCTTTTCCCCTCTTTTAAATTTCCCATTATCACCACGCTACCTTTCTGGCCTACACTAAGTAACCATTTGAAATTGTTTCTCCAAGTGAGAAAGTCATCCTTTTGGCCTGAAGTTGAACCTATAAGCTCCAAGGCAATTATTTACAAATTGGGTTTAGCTGCACAAGCGTTTTGGCAAACAATAGGGTGGGACGGCTTGTTTGGACATTTGAGGGGGCTGGTTTTAGCTTGGCTTCTTCCTTTCTTCATATCTAGTTCCAGAGAACCAAAGGTCCCTATGAAACACAATTTGCTCAACTTATTAATCGAATTAATTAATTATTGGATGGACGGAGGATCGACGGTTGGATCAGTGGGTGGATGGTTGCATGAATTAATGTGAGCCAGACTCAGAGCTTAGCGTCATGTTGTTACTGGGCCTGCCCTATAACATACCTCATTAGCCTCACCCAAAACGTATCAGACTCTATGCAGCCGCTACACACGGCTGACTTCCTGATGAAAGTCAAATGAAGCATCAAGATTTTGATGTGGGTTCTCCCTTCTCCAACCTCGACACGTGAATTAGCACTGTCGTCTTCATTCTGTACTCGTGTGGCTTACTTAACTTTGCATTTGACTGGTTAAATCTCACTTTAGAGCCTACGATTTCTTTTAAATATCCTCTTTCCTTCATTTTATATGTCATAGGAAGTTGAGCTTGAGAATGAAGACTATCTACAGAGCTTACCATTTATATGGACAAGACTTTAACCCACATCAACATAACTTTCATACCCCAGGAATCTCTTGCTCAGAAACATCAGTTGCAGATAACTTCATTGCCCATTCCACAAGCTTCCTCAGGATTCATCAGCTTTTCCATAGAAAGCGTCACATGACAGTTTATGTCCCCAAACTCTTTTTTTTATTCTGAAATACCTGTATTTTTTATTGAAGTATTTACAGTGTTGTGTTAGTTTCAGGTGTACAGCAAAGTGATTCAGTTAAACATGTATATGTATATACATATATACACTTTTTCAGATTCTTTTCCCTTGTAGTTTATTACAAAATATTGAATATAGTTCCCTGTGCTACATGGTAGGTTGCTTATCTATTTTATACTAGTGTGTATATACTAGTATAGTATGTGTGTATATGTTAATACTAGTGTGTATATGTTAATCCCAACCTCCTAATTTATCCCTCCCCTCCCTTTCCCCTTTGGTAACCACAAGTTTCTTTTCTATGTCTGTCCCCAAACACCAGTCATAAGCTATTATGTTATGGTCCCTACATAGTCTTAACTCAGCCTCAACCTAGGAAGACCTGCCTCGAACCAGGCTTCAGCACCTGGATAAATGTCCCAGTTTCCCCTCTGCTGACTGACGTAGCACTGATGCCGTCTCTGCCCAAGTAGCGTTCTCTTTTACCGAGGTAAAAATGAACCCTGCTGTGCCTTATCACACATTACTTTGGTGATGTTTTGTAGAACCAGGATCCAACACTTCAGTCGTGCATGTGGTTTCTAGAGACACATGTGGAATAAGGAGAGAGAAAATGTTCACCTGGGTAGATGGCCAGGTGAGCTGAGTTGTCCCTAATAGTCAAGGAGGAAAGTCCCCACCAAGTCCCGTCGCACACACAAACCAGTAGCAGCTTACTCTTGGTTGTTCCTCTTCCTTACAGTGGAGAATCATGATTCTAAAGGTTGCCCTAGTAGCGGTTAAAATCATCTACAAATGGGTAGAACTTATCTATAACTGGACATAATAATCATCTCTAATAATAATAGCCAACCCTCAGGGCCAAATGAGGATTAAATGAGTTAAAAGATGTCAAGCACTTAGAACAAGGTGCGCACATAGCAGGTGCTCATATAGCGCAAGATGTGTTCGATCCTCAGTCAAGTCATTAATAAAAAGGCTGACTAGGACTCAATGAGAACAGAGTTTTAGTAATGTTAGGAAAAGACTCTCCCAACTGGATATAAATCTGTTAATCAACAATCTTTCTGGTACAGAGTTCAACAAATTGTGAATTTAAGTGACTCCACAATCATTTAGTCTGTATTTCTCCAACTTCTCTACCAAAATATCTAAACATGGAAACATAATGTCTAAAGTATTTTCCTCTTCTTAAGTATAATAACCCAATCAAAAAAAAAAAAGGAAATATGGTTTGCGTGGCAGGATTTGTTCTCATTGACTTATTTTTATGTTAACCTGCACCTTGGAAAGATTCCAAGAAGCCTCGTAGGTACTGTTCGCAAAAGAAAGAATTCAGGCTGTGGGTGAAAAGGTGGGCGGGACAGGAAGTCAGGGGCACTAGGGCAGGAGGGGGGAGGGGGGTCTTCGTGCGGAAGTGAACAGTCACAAAGTCAAACTTTACATGCTTGATTTCTCTGCAAACGCTGGAGATCGCATTCAGTATGTCATTTTTTTCTTTTTCAAAATTTGGAGTTGGGAGAGAGACCCTAGATCAGCATTCCTCCGGGTCCTCGTGTTTCTAAATTTGTCTGAAGTCCCAAAGGCAAGAGATCACCAGCCTGAACCATGGATTTATGAGTCTCACCTCACCATCTTGCGGCTGGGATTTCAGAGCAGGCTTGCTTTTCTCCTGGCCCTGGAGACTTTCACATAGTCAATCTCGGAAATTTACTTCCTTCAGGCTTAGTTTCCAAAAAGGATACTGAAGGAAAAAATGTTTAGAAAAATAGATGCAAAAAAGTCGCAGGAAGGAAGTTCACAGTGCCTGAAGAAGGCAGTGAATTACGCATGCAAACCTACAGCCTTTGTTGTGTATCTCAACAAAATGTGACATTTCTAGTGGGAGGTCACCACCATGATGACCTGCACATTCCATTTCATTATTCAGGCCTCAGCTGGAGCATAATCCAAGTTTAAAGTTGTTTCTAGGCCTTAAGAAAAAGAAACTACTTTCTTTCTACAGAAAAGCTCTCTCTAGAGAAGATGTATGAATTGTGGGTTGTCTTTTCATAAAACTTTTAAAAAACACTGTGAGTATGAAGGTAACATACTCAACCCATGAAAACTGTCCAATCCCCAAGAGTGAAAATGTTTATTAAGAATATTATGGGTGCTAGAAACAAGTATTTTTATCCAGTTCTGTAGCCCTTAAAAAATAGGAAAATGAGTCCTTTTGTTTGAAACGTGTTCAAAGCTTTAAATTTAAAACACAACACGAGGTGATGGGATTCAATTTTTATTTACCCAAGGCAGAATGAAATTCTCTTGTCTGAAACATAAAGAAAACTTTTTCTCTCTGTTTTTTTGAGGTTGTTTAATGAACAGAATAACTTCTCCCCCCTGTGAACTGTCTCCTGCTGCCACAGAGGGGAGTGTAAGATAAGGAAGAGCCAGAAGAAAGACTAGAGAGAGGAGAAAGACATCCAAAATCCAACTGTAACAAAGTGGCTTTAATGCAGCAGTGATATAGAATTCAAATCACAATGCAGAACAAATAAGGTTCCTTGTTTATGCCACTGTAGGTTGAGGATGGCAAGAATTCTCTTAACAATGCCACAGAGCAGAGCCATTATTTCTTACTGCAATTTGGGAAATGAACACAATATAGCTTTCTCCTCTCTGCCTCATTTGTAAAATAAAACTCTAGCAAGAGAATAATTGAATATAAGGACCAGAATGCCAGATAAAAAATATAGAATATTGGATACATGTAACAAACAATCCCTCTCACTTGACGTTCCTTAAGACAAGCAAATTTTCCTTAAAAAATTTAAATGGCTTGTAATTGGGTATTTCGAATGTTTGAAAAGATATAAATAAAATGAAAATAAAATTCCCCTAGTTACAAATACATTTATTCCAACGGGGGAAAAAAGGAATGACTCAAACTACCATAGTGTTAAATTCTGAGTGTATAAATAGGAGAGAATCATTTGATGTTAACATTTTATTGATAACTTGCAAAAAAAGGAAACAGCTTGTTTAACCTTATTTGTCTTAAAAATTAAATAAGCGTTGTCATCTTATTTAGACCACAGGTTAACTTATTAACCTGCCTATATAGGCAGAGGAGAAGTACATTTGTGTCTGGTGTATTTGAAACACTGCAGATTTTACATTAATGCAATTTGATTCAATGAAGTGCTGTTCCATCCCTGTATGCGACTAAATGGAACTAATGAAATAAATAACTAGTAAAAGTGTGTATTAGCATCTAGTCAGACAGAGGGAAAGCATGGACATTTTTAAGACTTATAATTCCCAATTGCTTTCCAGAAATGTTTGCTTGTCTACAATTAAATTTAAACATACACCAGCAGCATAAGGGAGCAAACCCATCTTGCACCATACTCACCAACACTGAGCATTATTGCTTTATTAATTCTTATCAGTTTAAACCCCCTCAAGGATGTTGCTGTCCTTTCATTTATAATTGTTAAATAGATTAGGTAGGTAGAAACATAGATACATGCATAGATAGACACCATTTTCTATTTATTTTCAGACTTCTATTATGCAAACTTAAAACACACAAAATTAGAGAGCACAGTATATTGAGTTTCCAAATACCCATCACTTGGATTTAACAATTGTTAACATTTAGCCTTTTTTTCTCCATCTATTTTTTACCTTTAACAGATAAAGTTTTTTTCTCCATAATGCCATTTGCAAACCCCCCAAATTATAATAATTTCTTAATGTAATCTAATGCACTTACTATTGCATTTTCTCCAGTTTCTCCAAAATGTCTTTTTATACTTGATTTGTTTGGATCAGAATCCAAAGTCCACACATTGCATTCTGTCAATGCGCCTCCTAAGTCTATAACAGTGCTTCCTAGTTATGTTTACTTGTTGGGAAAAAAAAGGTTAATTTGTCCTCTAGTCACCCCAGGGAGTGAATGAGGCAGATTATGTCCTCGTGGTTCTGTTTACCACGTTTCCTTACTCCCTATATTTCTTGTAAACTAGTCATTTTATCTAGAAACTTGATTAGATTCAGTTGGAACTTTTGGGCAAAAATTACTCCAGAGATCATGCTTTGGACTGTCTACTGCATCAGTCAGGAGGTTCTGATGTCTGAGTGCTCTATTTTTTATTTTAGCTGTTTTTCTTCTTTACTGTAAATAAGAACTCCCCCCCCCCCCAAATAAGAATTGTATATTTTTGATAAAGACAAAAGTAAATCCTGAGTTCATTCTAATATTGCTACTTTATACTAAGGATTATAGAGCATTTACTTAAATGCTGTATTTTATATTTGGTCTTTTTTCTCTTATTCTGAAAACCATGATTCCTAAAAATATCACAATAATTATTTATACACTTTTATCAAATATGTATTTTAACAAAATAATAATGCCAACACTATCACTAACTAAGCCCTCTGAGTACAGTTTAAGACTTCTTGGGTTTTTGTTTTGTTTGCTTTGTTTTTTTGGTTTTAGGTTTATACAGTCAAAATGCTATGTTTTAAAATAACTTAAAATAATTATTCCCTCTGTAGTTATTCTAGTAACTTGCTATACAGTTAGGTTTGTTTGCTTCAATGGATTTTTGATTTGAGGAAAATTCTTTGGATTTGATTTGATTTGAACTTTGTAAAACATTAGGTGGGTCTGTATTCAAAGCTTCAAAACGAAGAACCTAGTGGCAAGAAGGGAATAAAGACACAGACCTACTAGAGAATGGACTTGAGGATATGGGGAGGGGGAAGGGTAAGATGTGACAAAGAGAGAGGATGGCATGGACATATATACACTACCAAACGTAAAATAGATAGCTAGTGGGAAGCAACCGCATAGCACAGGGAGATCAGCTCGGTGATTTGTGACCACCTAGAGGGGTGGGATAGGGATGGTGGGAGGGAGGGAGATGCAAGAGGAAAGAGATATGGAAACATATGTATACGTATACCTGATTCACTTTGTTATAAAGCAGAAACTAACACACCATTGTAAAGCAATTATACTCCAATAAAGATGTTTAAAAAAAACAACAAAAAACAAAGTACAGAGAGCTCTAGGATCCTACTTTTTGTCCAGAGATTTGTAGATAATCAGTTTTGTGACTGTTCTGTTTATCGTTTCATTGTTCCTTTTGAAATGCAGACAAGTAGATACACGTGCTCATATTTGCTCCCTCTTCTTCCAGAAACTACAGCATTCCATGTAGTTGTCTGCTTCTTATAAATGTCTTTTTATTTTAATTGAAATATAGTTGGTTTACAATGTTGTGTTAGTTTCTGGTGTGATTCAGTTATACATATACATATATATTCTTTTTCAGATTATTTTCCATTATAGGTTATTACAAGATAATGAATATAGTTCCCTGTGCTATACAGCAGGTCCTTGTTGTTTACCGATTTTATATATAGTAATGCACACCTGTTAATCCCAAATCCCTAATGTATCCTCCCCTTTCCATTTTGATAACCATAAGTTTGTTTTCTATGTCTGTGAGTCTATTTTTGTTTTGTAAATAAGTTCATTTGTACCATTGTTTAGATTCCATATATGTGATATCATATGGCATTTGTCTTTCCCTTTCTGACTTACTTCACTTAGTATGATTATCTCCAGGTCCATCCATGTTGCTGCAAACAGCATTATAAAAATGTCTTTTTATAGTGTCTTTGAGTTACAATTCAGGTTCATGCAATGTATTTGGTTGATGTGTAATTAAGTACTTTTAAGGATGTAGTTTGCTGGTTCTTAATGTGACTACAATATTAATCTTTCAAACCAGATTTTAAACATCTTCACGGCCAAGACTATCTTTTACCATATCTACTGTACTTTCCACTCTACCTAGCTCAGTGATCATTTTCTTTCTCTCTCTTCCTTCCTTTCTTTCTTCCTTTCTTTCTTTCTTTCTTTCTTCCTTCCTTCCTTCCCTCCCTCCTTCCTTCCCTCCTTTCTTTCTTTCCTTCTTTCTTTCTCTCTCTTTCTTTCTTTCTCTTTCTTTCTTTCTTTCTTTCTTTCTTTCTTTCTTTCTCTTTCTTTCTTTCTTTCTTTCTTCCTTCCTTCCTTTCTTCCTTTCTTTCTTTCCTCTATTGAGAACTCTTATGATCTACCTTCTTAGCAGATTTCAAGTATACAATACAGTATTGGAATTTAAGTTGGTACAACCATTATGGAAAATAGTCTGAAGTTTCCTCAAAAAAATTAAAAATACAATTGGCTTGTGATCCAACAGTCCCACTTCTGGGTATATATCCAAAAGAAATGAAACGATTTGCTTGTTTATCTATCTCTTTCTCCCTTCTAGAAAGTTGGCCCCTTAAAGACAAAGCACCATTCAGGGCGCCTCACAGGTAGCAGACATTTACTAGACAATAGCTAACAGCTAAATTAGACTGAACCTACATCTGCTCGTTATGATTACTATTAAGAATTATAACCTAATTTTGGTTTAAGTTCTTATTTTTAAGTTTTAGACATTTCATCTTTATTTCTGTTCCCCATGCTATATTTCTGTGTAATGTAGAAGAAGAAAGTACTTTTCTCAAAGAGAAATAAAATCCAAAACGTTTAGTGCTTTCTCTAAGAAAATAATTTAGAGAAGACAGTATCTGAATTCTCTAAAAGAGGCTTCAAATAAAGCAGATTATTTGACTGTTTCTGCAATTTGAAATGCTGTTCTCTCATGAAACTATTTGTTTCTTCAAAATACATCTCAAGCTCTGCTTCCATTTATTTAAATATTGTATATTATCTGCTGGCAGCTAAAAGATTTGCATGCACTTTATCCATCTCTGAAAGATTTAGAAAGCAGGGTTTGCTTGTAGGACCAAGAGTTTGGGGACAAAGGGTACAGGAGACTGGAGACTGTCAATCTGCTGGCATGAGGTTCAAATTAGGGCTCACATGCCCTGGCATCAGAGAAATCCGCATGATACCACCTATTGGAAGTCGGACAAACTCTTCAGGTCACTGTGGCACCTCCTCAGGATGGTCCCCACCAACCCTAATCTCCTTCCTTCCTTTATTTTTCTCCAAAGCTTGCCAATTTTAATTCCAAAAGTGTATAGGATCTGAGAGGTTTGAGAGGTTACCCTACTTGTGATATGTAAATATGTAGGTTTTATAAACACACACACAGAATAATGAGACTCTGGACTAGAGACAGAGTTTTAATTATTCACTCTATTTGTTGCCCATGGCTGCCATAAGCAATAACCAAGAATTTATCAGCTTACAACAACAGAAAGATAATCCAAGATCCAAGATAATTCAAGATCAACTCTTCCTCTCAAGATCCTTATTGAATCACACCTTTTTTCATATAAGGGAGCGTGAACCTCTTTTGCCATCTAAGGGAATATTCACAGATTCCAGGATTAGGACATGGACGTGTCATTTTAGATGCCACCGTCCAGCTCACCTCACTCACAGGTGTTGTGTTTGCTCCCCACAGGGAGACGAGAGAGGTCCTAAAGGCGCCTCATATACGGTAGAGTTGTATCACAGAAGAACTCAGAAACTATGAAAATTGGAGTTTATACAGGATGGGGGGGGTGTACGATGGCCCCTCTTCCCCTTCAGAAATGGAGATGCAGCAATATTTGCTCTGGAATGTAAACAAATCCCCTCGGTGAGCAGGAGGGAAGTTCCTTGGGTTTTTACTACCCTAGAGTGTAAGCAAATGGGTCCAGGCTGGTTTCCTTGTCCATAGGGTGGAAATGAGTGGCTCTGGGGAGAGGAGGGAAGTGCCCTTATGTCCCCAGACATCTGTTCTTTACAGTTGCTACCCCATCATTCTTTAACCCAGGTTGACAGGAATTTCTGCTAAGAGAGCCCTGATGTGCAGAAATGGAAAACATTCATGAAGCATTGTTTCCCAAGAGTCAATGTTTAATGTATTATAGATTCTATTATTGATCTTGTTTATGGAATAACTAGAGGATAAACTACCTGAGGGCAAGCTTTCGTCTGTTTTGTTCACTGCTGTGTCTTCAGACTCTAGAAGTGAGTCTGGCACGTACAAGGTGCTTGATAATTTGCCAAATGAATAAATAGCATCTTGCAAAGGGCCGCTTACCCATGCCCAGTAGAGTGGCAAATGCTATGGGCCTCTCCCCGTCCACACTGGGCCTCCAGGGGCAGCACCTAACCACCACCAGCTGGAGCGGATTTGGGTAAGGAAACCATACAAAGTGGGTAGTGTTTACCACAGCAGTCATAGTGGGAGAACTTTCTTCTAGCTTTCCTCTCAGAACCTGAGTTTTAAAGAATGACTAATATACTTACTAAAGCCACCAACAGCCTTTTGGGAGTGTGTCTATTTAACCAGAAATATAGAAGAAAAGTGAGCTTAGCTGAATAAATTAGGTCTTCCAAACCCCTATTTTGTCATAATTTAAAATTATGTTTCACCTCCGTAATTTATGTCTGTTCTTTACTGCTGGTTGCAATTACCAGATAATTGTTATCTTCCAATCATATGGTCTCAGAAAGCATCGTCTGCAGGGATAAATTTTTTTTTTAATGCCATTTGTTTCAAAACAGACTGAGATTAGGGATAAAATATGAGGTAGAAAACAAGTCAAGATTCCACGAGAACAAGTGCACCTCCGGTAGGTCTTATTCCACTGTAGGTTTTACCAATGAACACACATATCTCCTCCACCAAATCCCACCTCAAGGCATGACTTAGAGGCTCTGAAAGACAAGAACATCTCCAGGCAGGTCCTGATGGCAGTTCTCAGAAGCCACGTGAAGGTCACTCCCCTGATTTATTATACACCTGCACTGCACGGTGGTCTTCTTCTCCTGGTCACTTACCACGTTAGTAGTTTTATATTTATTTGTGAATGTTTTCTTAAATATGTCTTCCCAACTAAAGTGTAAGCTCCATGAGGACAAGGACTGTCCCTATTTTGCTCCCTATTATAAACCAGATACATAGTACCGTGCCTGATATATAGCAGATGATCAGGAAATATATATCAGGAGGAAGGAAGGAAGGCAGGAAGGCAGGAAGGCAGGAAGGAAGGAAGGAAGGGAGGGAGGGAGAGAAGGAAGGGGGAGAATCTCGTTTGCCCTCACTGTCTTCTTGTCGGGACAACTATAGCTGATTTCCTGTAAGTCCCAGAGATCCTCTCCAGTGGGTTCTTTCTCTGGGTATCAGCCTCCTCACCATGGCAAAATCTGGCTTAGAAAAGTTGAATATCTGCCTAAAACTCTAGCAGACTCTCAGATTCTTTCTCCTCATTCTGTTGCATTAGACTTCCTTTAAATCCAGGTATCCCGGCCTGGGATCCCAGGCAGAGAAGGAGAAAAAGGCCATCTGCTCTATAAATTAAGAGTTCATAGCCTTTAACACTCCTGACTGATATAAATGCTGCAATGAATTGACAGAGGAATGTGGAAACGTGGTTCGATTTCCTTTGGCATCAACAGCCGGGTCTTGGCGATACTGCTCTTCCAGAAGTGCTCTTTGACGAATGGTACCCCAGTGATGCGAGCAGGTGATGGTAGCCAGAGCTTCAGAGGCAGTCGCTTGCCCCTCTAACTGGTTGATGGATCTACAGAGCCTGAGCCAGAGGGACCCAGGGTGATAACTGCGGCCATCTTTCTCTTTTATGATTTCTCTTTCTTTTCATTAGCTTTGACATCTTTGAGATTGAGCTTTGTAACTAACTATTAGCCCAAGGCAAGGACTGGGAAAATGAGAATTTTCTGAGAAAGTGACCCCCACCCCCAAACACAAAGTGTGAACAAGTGTACTTAGGACCTGCCATGAAAGGAACTTGGGCTTGGATTTATGCCCAGATACTGCAGTTGATTTGATAAAGTAAAATGAAACCAGCACCCTCTGTACCTTCAGGCAGACCCAGGGACTTTCAAAAAGAAGTATTTCTATTAGTTTTATCTTTCTGTGTTGTGGGATTTGAAATGAAATTCTGGGTCTGTTCAGTACCCACAAAAGACTTTCTCCTGCCATCAGTGATGAGCCAGGAAAGGCAGGTCGTAATAAACAAGACAAGAAGAGGAAACACAACAAACCAAGGGTGCCTTGTCAGGAGGCCAGGCATTTCAGCCCTGTATCAAGTGTGAGGACCCACAAAGCAGCGTCTGTCTGGGATGGATGTCTAGAAAGCCACCCATTGGCCACTCAAGTGTTTATTACTCTGGTTGGTTGGAATTCTCATGTATGATTATTATAGTTTGAGTTCTGGGAAGTTGAAACAACACTGCTTCAGATTTTTAGCTTCAGCTCAAAGGTTTTCCTTTCCAAACTACAGCAACAGCTTGGCACAGGGCTAACTCCAAGAGAGAAAGAACACACCCTTCTCTCTAGAAAATTCACAGTAAAACTTCTTACTCAAAAACTTTTAGCCATTACTTCCACAACAAGAGGGCATTTTTTTTTTCTACTTACTTTGTGAAAAGATGGAATTTCCCCACCTAAGACACTTTTCCGCCTGCTCAGAAAAAGACCAAAGGAGATGCCAGTCCAGAAAATCTCAAGGAAACAGCTGAAAACAAGAATTCAAAAAAAAAGAGAGAGAATTCCCAGCTCGGAAGGCCTGGGACCCCAACTGATAAAGAATGCAGTTTTCCTGATTAAAATAAATTAATTAGCCTAATAAATGAGGGAAGAGGATGGAATGAGAAAGAGAATTATCCCTGTTTAATGTGTTTATTCAGGTCCTGCGGGGACACAAGGTCTATAAAAATTCTGAAGGGAATTAAAACACATGTGTACCAACAATGTGTTGTTTCCTTTCTCTCCAAAGGACCAGAAGCTTCCAGAATCCTGTACAAAACATTTACCTACAGAACATCTATTAGAAGAAATCAGTGATTTCTCCATTGAAGTGTATCATTGTTTATCTAATTTTTTTTAAGCAGTAAAATATCCTTGTCAGGAATACTCCCTTATGCTTCAAATAGTCCCTCTTTTCTCCAGAGTACTCAGTTTTGTCCTATTTCAGTATTTTTTTTAAAAAAAGCAGAAATAAAAGTCTCAGCAAAAATCTTTGAAAATGGTTAAGAACAAGTGGGTATTAAGACAAAGATTTGAGTATGCTTAAAAACATTTTTAACTGAATGCATTAATATCTCAGAAGCTTAGGATATTGGGGGGAAGATATAAGATAGTCAGATTACTTATTCTCAAATTTCTTATCAATTATTGTGATAAACAGTCGATGATATCCTTCTAAGATGAAAAAAATTATAAAATACGTGCAGTAACCAATGATCAGCAGATTTATTGAATGCTTACAATTCACAAACTCCTAGTTGGGCTTGAAAAGATGCACAAAGAGGAAAAGCAAATAGTCCTTGCCTTTGACAAGTGTATAAACTAGTTGGTGATTTAAAACTTGAGCACATAGGAAAGTAACCTTTGTAGGTAATGATGTCAGATAAGGTGAATTAACAGTAAGTGTCTTGGCTTGTCAAGAGAGCAGGGCGTTCCTTCCAATCAAGGAATGTTTCTTCCTGATCAAGGGACTGTTCTGTGTAGCAGAGGAATTAGTTAGGTTTTACAGGCAGAGCAGGCATAAGCTAGGCAGTGCTTTAGTTACCTTCCTGTGTGAAAACCACCCCACAACTTAGTAGACTAAAAATCATAATGTTTATTAAAATAACCCAGGGGAGCTCCCTGGTGGTCCAGTGGTTAGGATTCGGCACTTTCACTACTATGGCCTGGGTTCAATCCCTGGTCGGGGAATTGAGATCCTGCAAACTGCATGGGGCAGCCAAAAAAATAATAATGATAATAAAATAACCCAGGACTCTGTGTGTTATCTGGGCCCATCTAGAAAGTTCTCCTAACTTGTATAACATCACCTGGAGCCACTTAGTTGCATCCAGCTGGTCAACTGGCTGGTTTGGAACATCCAAGAAGGCTTCCTCTGCATGGCTGACGCCTCAGAACCTCCTTGTGTGATGTGTCCACGGGGTCAGCTTGGGCGCCTCACAGGATGGAGGTCAAGGCTCCTTACAGGACTTACATGGGCAGCTGCTAAGAGAGAAGAGGTGAAAGCCACCAGTCTGCTTTGAGGCCAGTCCCAGAACTGTCTAGCACAGCCTTACATCTGCCACGTCCGATGGTCAGAGAAAGTCACAAGCCCATTCCAGACTCAAAGAGAAGGGAAATAGATTCTTCCTTGTCAGAGCAGACAAGAGAAGAGAAAGTGATGGTGACTTTTTTTTGGAGACCGTCATAAGCAGAGAAAGAGAGGAGAGAGAATCTACCTCCTTCCCTGTATATTGATCTCTGAATATAAAAACCAGTTTTTATTTTTAAAAGGTTTTCTATGTGCTTAGCCATATACTAACCATAGGAGAAAAGAAATCTATTGATTGGCACCAGAGTTCAAAGCTCTCAGCCATATTGTTGTTTTTGTGGCCCTGGGGTATTTTTCACATAGGTTCTTATTTCCAAATAAGATAAAATATAAGAATAACCAAAAAATAAACCTTTACTCCTCAAGGAGAATCAAGAATATAAGAGAAGTTGTGTCTGACACATGAAGGTTATAGGCAAGTAGAAAAAACAATGGCATGCAGAATGCTATACAGAGGACTACAGAGAGATTTCCGTCTTCAGACGAGAATTTTCTTTGCTGTCCAGTTGCTTTCCTGGTGAGTTCCAGTTACCCCAATTTAAGTAACATTTAAATCCAAGTGCACATGTCTACCAATTGTCAGGAAGACACTTCCAGGGTGGCAACTCTAGATTATCAACTAAATGGAAAGAACTGTGTCCCATGGGTCCTGCCTGGCACCTCACCAATTCTCTGTAAATGGCCATTAATAATACAGATGCTGTTGGAATTTTAAGGAGAACCAATAAATAATACTACTGTTTCCCCCCCCCCCAACCTTGAATTCTAAGCCCAACAGTAAACAAAAAGTAATGCACAAAGAAATGAAAAGATCAGCTTTATTACAGACAGAAACTGAGTTGGAAGATGCGGCTGAGCTCTGCAATCGTGGGCTTCCCAGTACAGAACTTAGCTGCCCAGACTCAGATCTCCCTTAGGTGCAGGGCCTGCCCCCTGCAAACTATTCTGCATGGAAGGCCAGACTAGGCAGCAGCTTGCTGAGAAAGGCAGGCTCCTGGCAGGAGAGAAGAAGACAGGGCTGAGTAATACATGCTCACGTCCACCTCCCAAATTTACCAGTCAATTCACTCTTTCTTCTCCAGGGAGAAGGGAGTGACAGGGCAAGATAAAAAGCCAAGGGTATTTAGAAAAACTCCTTTCTTACAGAAGTCTGATGAGTGGAGATGCATTGTCCCCATGAACAGTTCCTTTTAAATATACATACTTAAATGTTAACATAATAGATATTAATATCAGAAATATAAAATATATACATCTTGACCAGCCAGAATTGAGTAGTTTCTTCCTAGGACCCCTGCTTGCCATATCTCACTTTCTTGCATCCCATTTCTAAGTCCAAATAATCTCCAGAAGGTTTAAAATCAAGAGAGAGAGCCAAACACACACACATCATGTGCAAATGAAAAGAAAAAAATATGAATTAAGAAAATCTTCACAGTGGTCAGCACTCAATATAAAAAGCCGAGGGAAGACACTAACAACTTCACCTATACCTAATTAGAATTTGCAACAGTAAAGAGGAAGATAAACGTGCTTTTGAGAAAGTAGATCCCACAGGGAACTATACTCAATATTTTGTAATAACCTATAAGGGAAAAGAATCTAAAAAGGAATATATACATATATATATAAACTGAATCACTGTGCTGTACACCTGAAACTAACACAATACTGTAATCAACTATACTTCAATTTTGAAAATTTAAAATAAAAAAGAAAGTAGGAGGTCTGGTTTGAACAAAAGAAAACAGCTTTTCCCTCACATCCTGCGATAGCAAAGATGGCTCCAAAAACTAACAAAATATTCCAAAGTTTCTACCCTTTATGAAGATTGCAATTCGTGTTCTTCAAAATCTTATTATTGATGTTTATAAGCCAATTCACCAGATCTTAAAAATCATGATTATTCAGCCCTCGGGATGCCACCACGTATAGACTTTGCAGAATTGAGAACCTCCCTCCATCGGGCCTGTGGATACAATCCCAAATTTACACCAGTTCCGTGGTGGGCTTTGGGCTGGTGGTTTTTCTTCCTTTCTTCCCAGCTTTCGTGTTCCTGCTCCAGCTCTCAGTGTTAACCTGTTCCTGCCCTCGCAGTGGCCCGTTCCTGCGTTCTCCAGTCTGACGGATATTCATCTCTGCTCACAGCTTGCAGGTGGGAGCCTCAGCCCAGGAGCCTCGGTGTCAAGAAATCAGCAGCTGCTCGTATATCACCCTGGTCATTAGCGGAGGATCACGGTGGACCTTTGCCCAGCGCACCTTGCTATGGCAGGAGAAGGGCTATAAAACCCTAGGCCCTGTCAGCCGTTGTCGCTTAGGTGAGAATTTATCAGGTCTCTGAGTGCCCTCTGACTGGATTATTATGAATAATGAATGAGGCTTTATGTTACACCGAAGCATTAATAAGACGGGGATGACTTGGAGAAATTCCAGGCACCTCAATCACACTGGCCCCCCAGGGTTGGTGACACTGCAGCCTGTGAGCCTGCCAGATCCTGGTATCTGTGGCTGAAGTCAGGTCCTCCTGGAGTGACAGAGCAAGCTCCACCGTCTGACATTCAGCCTGTGGGTGGTAATAAAGGACAAGGAAGGAAGCTGTGTGTCCACCCTGGTAACAGCAGACACAACAAATTTCAGACTCCTTTATAAAAAAATCCAAATATGTAATATCAATCATCAGTTTTACTACCATCTGAATGCCAGAGTCCAGTGTTGAAACAGAAGCCTTGTAAGAAATTTCTAGTATATAAATGCAAGGGTTTTTCATGACTCGGATATTTGGGATTTGGAGAGGTGAGTTTTGCCACTTTTTCTTTTTTTCTTTTCTTTTATTTTATGGAAGTATAGTTGATTAATAATGTGTTAATTTCTTCTGTACAGCAAAGTGATTCAGTTATATATATGTGTGTCTGTGTATATATATATATATACATATATATATATTTACACATTCTTTTTACCATTCTTTTCCATTATGGTTTATCACAGGATATTGAATAAAGTGAGTTTTGCCACTTTTCTAAGTGTGGCTGGTCCTGTGTGAGTCTCAGAAATTTTACATGACCTGAAAGATAAGTAGGCTTAGGAAAGAGAAGGGAGAGATCCCCGGATCAGACAGAGAATGGGGGGGTCTCAGATCCATGTGGGTGGAAATCATTTTCTCAAACTGAGTGAGGCCTACGGCAAAGAGCTGATCCCTCCTCCAGAACATCTCAGGACATTCCATCCACTTTCTTCCAGGGTTCCTAAGTGTTGTTGAACAAACAAGGCCATCTGAATATCCTTCTCAGGTAAACATTGTTTGATGGAATGAGGTGAAGAACAGCCTTTGCTCCTCTGATTTTCCATTTAAATCTCTTCCCACGTTTCAAAGGCCAAGGACCAGATAATGTGTTGATTCATCTTCTTCCACAGACTCACTGGCCAGCTCCTACTCAATCCAGTTTCATTCTGCAAACATTTTCTGAGCATTTAAAATTTTCAGGACTGGGGGAAATTAAAAAAAAAAAATCGCCTCTCCCTAAATGAGTTGGTATTCAAGAATAATATACGGAAAGGGAATCCCTTTCTTATTGCACCAACGGTAACCCAGACACGAATACTCCAGCTAAGAAATGTGGCGATGAAACTCCTCTTCCCGGGGCTAAGGTGTGGGTGGAACACAAGATCTGCAGGTACAGGGCTGCCAGGGGCTCCCACTTCACTTCTCTCGCTCCTGGTTTGCCATCTGTAAAATGAGGGTGGTAGAGATGATTTCTTAAATCCCACCCAGCGTAGAATTCTAAGACCCGTAACTGGCTTAGAGAGACTCAGAATATTTGCACTCCCACTGCTCTTGTAACCATGAGGAGGAAGAAATCAGAGCTGGAAATACATTAAAGAGTGGATCCTGAGGGAACCTCCCTCTGGTCTTGGTGCCAGGAAGGAAAGCTATTCCTGGTCCTTCGGGTAAATAGACGTTATCAAGTGCAGTTACAACAGCAACTTGACAGCTCTGCTTCCCTCTCAATGTGTTTTGCCCATTCTCTTCCCATCTAGATGGAGGGCTTCCTTCCCTCTTATATTCCTAGACATTTTTGTAGTCTAGAATTATAGACTTTTTGGCACTGGAAGTGCACTGTGAATTGGTCAAGTTCAATGTCCTCCAGTTTCCTTCCTCTGAAAGTCTGCCAGACATTCCAGCCCCTCCCAGGCAGTCTCTGTCTCCACCGACTCTGCTGTTTCACTTCTTAGGTACTTAAATAGTAGCTTGGACAATGCAATCTTCGTGCATGAGATTCATCTCTTCCTAAGATCCCTCAAGACAGACACTGTGTCTTAAAGTACTTTGAATTCTTCGTAGAGTCTAGCAATGTTTCCCTCACAACATTTATTGAATTATAATTTATTAAGCATCTACTGGGTGTCAGACAATGTGCTGGTCCTATGGCTACAAAGGTGATTAGCATACATTTCTTATCCTCACAAACTGCAGCGTCTGGTAGATATTCCATGTTGGAGCAATGCATTTGTCAGGGTTTAGATGACATCCATCCTCGGGGGAAAGATGAAGCCATATGAACTGGATATAAGAAGCATCAGTTAAGAAGCTAACAGTTTAAACTATGGTATCCAAAGGGCACTGAATAGTTAATGCACTGGTGTCAGTCCTAAAGTGTGTTCCCAGTGTCAAAGTGGCCTTGATATCATCTTTCTTTATTCAACATCATCGTGCATGCTTTGGATGAAGGTCTTGAGGGCATGCCTGTCCAATTTGTGGCTAAGAGTAATTGTCAGCTCCTTGAATTATTAATTTAGGATCCAAAAGGAACTTCTTAGGTTGAAATAATGACCTGCATCTAGGAAAGTGGAATTTCCCATGATGAAATAGGGTCCTGGGTTTGAACACCCCAAACCAATTCTATGAGGGTAGAACCAGGGAATGTGCGGTGTGTGTCTTCGGCGACAGCATGCTTAGCATGAAACAATGTATCTTTTTAAAAAAATCTCAGACCAGTATCCAGAATAGGTGACATCTGCAATAGGAAACACCTGTAGTGTGGAACTGAGGCATGGGTGTCACATTTATAAGAAGGAATTACAGTCAGACCAGATACATACAGAGAAGGGAAGCCTGAGAGTCCCAGCGACTCAAAGTCATGTCCTAAGAGGAAGGACTGAAGGAACTGAGGTTGTTTTGCTTGAAGAAGAAAAGAAGTAGGAACATGGCATCATCTTCAATTACCTGGAAGATTGTGGAGGAGGGATTAAATTCACTCTCGGTAAACCTAAAGAGAAGGTAGGAAACTCATGAAGATAAATTTCAGCTCCATATGAGAATGACTTTTCAACCAGCCACCTCAACAGACGCATTTGAGAGGTGACAAGTATGGCAGAGAAAATTGAGGGAAACCCCAGTTTTCTAGTGCCTCTTCTCTCCCAAACTTTTGACTACATATTATGTACTTTTTAAAATTTTTATTGGAGTATAGTTAATTTACAATGTTGTGTTATTTCTGCTGTACAGCAAAGTGATTCAGTTATATTGATACATATACATATGTCCACTCTGTTTTAGATTCTTTTCCTATATAGGTCATTACAGAGTATTGAGTAGAGTTCCCTGTGCTATACGGTAGGTCCTTATTAGTTATCTATTTTATGTATAGTAGTGTGTATATGTCAATCCCAATCTCCCAATTTATCCCTCCCCCCTTATCCCCCCAGTAACCATAAGTTTGTTTTCTACATCTGTGACTCTATTTCTGTTTTGTAAATGAGTTCATTTGTACCATTTTTCTTAGGTTCCACATATAAGCAATATCATGTGATATTTGTCTTTCTCTGTCTGACTTCACTCAGTACAACAATTTCTAGTTGCATCCATGTAACTGCAAATGGCATTATTTCATTCTTTTTTATGGCTCAGTAATATTCCATTGTCTGTATGTACCACATCTTCTTTATCCATTCCTCTGTTGATGGACATTTAGGTTGCTTCCATGTCTTGGCTATTACAAATAGTGCTGCTATGAATATTGGGATGCATGAATCTTTTCAAATTATGGTTTTCTCCAGATATATGCCCAGGAGTGGGATTGCTGGATCCTACGGTAGCTCTATTTCTAGTTTTTTAAGGAAACTCCATACTGTTCTCCATAGTGGCTACACCAACTTACATTCCCACCAACAGTGTAGGAGGGTTCCCTTTTCTCTACACCCTCTCCAGCATTTACTGTTTACAGATTTTTTGTATTGAAATGACTCTGTTTCAGGAAAGCTGCAGAGACTTTGTTTATGAGTACTGATTCAGTGTATCAATTATATAGTAAGAAGTCATTTGTGCTATTCAGAATACATGATACCACATATATGAAAATTTCACTTCTATACACCCCCACTGGAAGATGACATAGAAGGACCATTAGCTAAATATACCCTGAAGGTGAAACCTAAGTTAAGAGATGAGCCAATGCCCGATGGAAAGCCTTCTGTAATTCTCCTTGGAGAATCGGAGAACTAGGAAGAGAAAAGAGGGGCCCCGCAGAGCCAAGAAGAACAGAGGCTCCACACACGGAGACTTTGGGACTCCCCCCACCCAAGAGGAACCCTCCTTCCCCAACACACTGAACTAACAGAGGCACCCGGTGGCCTGGTTTGTTTTCTTTTCCTTTTTCCAGTTTTACTGAGAAATAATTGACATTCATCACTGTATAATTTTAAGATGTACAGAATGATGGTTTAATTTCCATATATTGTGAAATGATTACCACAATAGGTTTAGTTAACATCCATCATCTCTTATAGGTTCAACAAAAAGACAAGGAAAAAATGATTCCTTGTGATGAGAATTCTCAGGATCTGCTCTCTTAGTGCTTGTGTAGTGCACCACATTGCAGTGTTAACGGTAGCCAGCATGTCCCAAGTACTTTTCCTCTTTCATCTGGAAGTTTGTACCTTTTGACTGTCTTCCTCCAAATCTCCATCCCCCCACCCCTGCCTCTGGTAACCACATATCTGATCTCTTTTTCTGCCAGTTTGGTGGGTTTTGTTTTTGTTTTTTAAGATTTCACATATAAATGATATCCTATAATACTTGTCTTTCTCTGACTTGTTTCACTTAGCATCTTGCCTTCAAGGTCCATTGATGTTGTTATGAATGGTAGGATTTCCTTGTTGTTGTTGGGGTTTTTTTGGTTTTTTATTGGAGTAAAATTGCTTTACAATGTTGTGTTAGTCTCTGCTGTACAGTAAAGTGAATCAGCTATATGTATACATATATCCCCTCCATCATGGACCTCCCTCCCACCCCCCCCATCCCACCCACCTAGATCATCACAGGGCACTGAGCTGAGCTCCCTGTGCTATAGAGCAGGTTCCCACTAGCTATCTATTTTACACATGGTAGTGTATTTATGTAAAACCTAATCTCCCAATTCATCCCACCCTCCCCTTCCCCCACTGTGTCTACATGTCCATTCTCTACGTCTAAGTCTCTATTCCTACCCTACAAATAGGTTCATCTGTACCATTTTTCTAGATTCCACATATATATGTTAATGTATGATATTTGTTTTTCTCTTTCTGGCTTACTTCACTCTGTATGTCAGACTCTAGGTCCATCCACATCTCTACAAATGACCCAGTTTTGTTCCTTTTTATGGCTGAGTAATATTCCATTGTATATATGTACCACATCTTTGTCCATTCATCTATCATTGGACATTTAGGTTGTTTCCATGTCCTGGCTATTGTAAATAGTTCTGCGGTGAACATTGGGGTACATGTGTCCTTTTGAATTATGGTTTTCTCAGGGTATATGCCCAGTACTGGGATTGCTGGGTCATATGGTAGTTCTATTTTTAGTTTTTTAAGGAAGCTCCATACTGTTATCCATAGTGGCTGTATCAATTTACATTCCCACCAACAGTGCAAGAGGGTTCGAAATCTACAAACAGTAAATGCTGGAGAGTGTGTGGAGAAAAGGGAATCCTTGTTTTTTATAGCGTAATAATATTCCATTGTGTATATACATATAATATAACATCTTTTTTATTCATTCATCCATCAATAGACACTTAGGTTGTTTCCATGTCTGGGCTATCGTGAATAATGCTGCAATGAACAAGGGGTGCTGATATATTTTTGAGTTAGTGTTTTTGCTTCCTTTGGATAAATTCACAGAAATGGGATTGCATGATCACACATTAGTTCTGGTTTTAACTTTTTGAGGATCCTCCATACTGTTTTCTGAGGTGGTTGCGCCAGGAGCTGGCTCTATTCCCACACCTCATTGCCACACACTCGGGGTCCAGAGGAACACAAAAGAGGAGGAGAAGCAGTAAAGTGTGTCTAGAGACCTCTTTCCTCTTTCCTGAGAGAGTCTGGATAGAAAAGGAGCTGCTACCATGAAAAAGTTTGGAACCAGCTAGTGGTCTGAAATTCAGTTCAAACTGCAGTGCAGTGAGTTTCCAGTCACTGGCAGTGTCCACAGCATTGGGAGGGCTTCATGGGGACCTGGGAGAGTGAGGGGCTGCCAACCTCAGACAGGTGCTAATGAGGGCAATCTCTCAGCCTCTTTCCAGTTCTGGGATTCTGGGTTTGAAGTGCACACTGCCATTCTGGCCGGTGCTCTTTGTGCTGAGGTCTCAGTGAATGTCTGCACATCTCGGTGGGAATTCATAAATGCTCAGCTAAGCTAAAGAGCCTCTTATTCACTCACTCAAGCCTCAACATCAGACTGAATTACACCTAAGTGAGCAGAATTTTCTGATCATTGTGAGGAACTTGTGCAGAGGAGAAGCTGTGTGTGTGTGTGTGTGTGTGTGTGTGTGTGGCCAAGCCTATGCACTCAGACACACATGTTCTGCTAAAACATGTTGTCTGCTGGAGAGGAGGTGCTCCCACTGAGCCAACACAAGTTTGTTATGCAAAACATTGGCAGTGGCTGAGTTTCCCACCACCACTAAGCCATAATCTGCTTGGCAGGCATGAGGGATGCCACAGAATCCCAAGGTTAGTTGGGAACAAGGCCATCAACGCTATCCTCTCCCAGGTGCCCTTCGTACTTAGAAGCTGTCCGAGGACAAATTCTCCCTCACTGTTAATGGACAGACTTGCTATCTGAGCTCTGAAAAGTAAAGAAAAGCAATGACAAGTTTAACAAGATTTTGAGAAAATTGCACAATCTTTTAGTTTTAAAACATTGAAAAGAAAGTAAGGAGTTAGATGATAAATCACCTGAGAGTCCCAAGCATGAGGGACACGTCTGATCGTGGAGCCACTAAAAGGCACTTCAGACCACCCCAAAATCGTTTCACCTTCTCACATTTACGGGCTCTCCCTGCTCCTGAGGCTTGTTTTACTCTTCATATGCAAACTTATGTAACTCTTGTGGGAGCTGGATCAATACCTTCACGCCGCATTAGGCGACGATTCTCAAGCAGGAGTCAAGATGAAGAATGAGAGTTGTACACGTAAGGTCTCTTCTTTAAAACGATGTCAAATGGAAAGTAAAAGGAAGGGGGTGGACGAGGGGAGGAAAGTGTAGGTGGAGTGTAGAAAGGCATTAGACAGAAGGAACATTTTGTGGCAGCAGACACGAAAGAGGACGATGACTAAGATAAACCAGTGAATACCCTGTTACTCAGAGTGAAAATTTACTCTGAACCCAAAAGGAAATGCTTGAAAGGAAAAAAATGAGCAACAAAGATGAAAATCGGGAAATGAAAATCAACAGAGCCATGAAAAGATAAAGGAGAGGTACTATATGAAAGGAAAGAAGTTGAAAAGGGGTGAACAGGAAAGAACAAAATTATTTTAAACAGTAAAAAGAAGCATAAAATCTTTTATAATCGGTGGTTGCTGTCTTTGTCCCTAAGAGCTCAAACAAAGGAAGAAGAGACGCCCAAAATGATCATTTATTCATTCCTCTTGCTTCAGTGGGGTTCTCCTGGCAAAATTCCAGCAGCTTTGCCATTTTCAAGAACAGGGATCTTAGAGTGTAGCTGCTCTGTGGATTTGATCCTGTAATCTCCTTTAATGTTGCTGCTGCAGTAAAAGGTCACTCTCAATTCAGCTGTTCATAAAATTGACATGAGTCTAGGGTTCCTTGGAGATCCAAAGCCAGGGCAGACAGGGGAATGGCTGTGATGGAGATCCCACCTCAGATGGAAAGGACCCCTCAAGGTTCTGTCATCTCTGAAGGTTTAATCATTGCTCTGTCACACCAAGCCCACATCTTCCTTCTGACTATGCATATATATCCCACCACAAACCAACATTTCAGTAACAGGCCATAAAGACTGATTTAAACAAAGTAGCCCTCCTCTGGACAAGGTGTGGGAGAAGGGGCCAGAGGCATCAGGGCCTGAGCGGGGACCTGAGGTGCATTATCAATAATTTCATAATAACTTAGGATGGCTCTCTGACCCACAACTCACTGCCCTGTGACAATTTCCATAGATTGATCCTCTACGAGGTCCCAGGTCCTTTACATATATTATATCTGTTAGTTATCCCAGCCCTGTGAGCTGATATCAACATTCCCACCTTATGTCTGAAAAAACCAAGTCTCCAAGGGCTTGAATTGTTGGAGGATGTACACCTAGTAAGTGTCATAGATGGGCTCTGAACCCAGGTCTGACGAAGGGCCAACCAAGCATATTTTCAACTTTACTATTTTCAAGCTATTTTATCCATATTTTTAATCTGCTCTAGACTAAACTAGAGTAGATGATTTCAACAAATTCAGAGTGTGTTACTGCTTGCTGTGCTATGTCAGGCTCAGGAACAGAGACGGAAAGGAGAATACAGCAGTTTCTCCCTTTAAGACGCTTACCGTGAAGTGAGGTGGCAGACATGTGAGCAAAACTCAGGGTCCCAGCCCACTGGAGCTCCTCCTGAAACTAATTCACACGGGCCCACTTAAACCAATAAAAACATGTTTGTTTGTTTTAATAAAAATTCATTTTCAAGGACATATGAAGTCTAAGCTCATCTACCTAGCACCAGCCCCATCCCAAATACCAAGCTGACTCCGTAAACACTTTTCCCAGGGCCACTAGGCCATGTTTCATGCAGCTGAGTAGACCAATGAACCTCCAATCTCGCCAGCCCCCCTCTCAGTGATAAGCACCGTGGAAGCTGGTTTTCTCTCTCAACAAGGCAGGCAAGGGCAAGGCCATGGCATGGAGTCTTTATTTGTCCAAGCAGCCATGATTTCAACCCTGCAAAGAAGGGTCTTCCTGTGTATTTCATCCCATTCCAGTCTGTTTTCCCCCCAGATCATGTTGCTAGCCAAGCACAGCCTTGTACGTGGGAGAAGTAGGTAGCTGCCCTCTCCAGGTAATACAAGGGATGCCTGCAAGGGCCTTCCTCCAAAAACACCTCTCTTATCTTATCTCAATGCCCCAACTACCGCCATTGGGGGGGGCGGTGGGAGAGAGGATCTTTTATTGACATTTATTATAAACAAATGCACACTCACTGGAAAAAATCAGCACCTTACTCCATGGAATAAAACATGAAAGTCCCCTTCTGCCCTCCTTTCATTCCAAACCCACAGGCGTCTCCAGAGGTAATCATTACTAATGGACTGAAATGTATCTTCCCCCATTTGTGTGTGTGTGTGTGTGTGTGTGTGTGTGTGTGAATTTAGATAAGCAGTTAGAGTTTTGTAAAAAAAAAAAAAAATGTACTCTGTATCCTGTTGATGGGCATTTCATTTGTCTCTGATGTTTACAATTACAAAAACGTTGCAATTAATATGCTAGTATGTGTATCTTTGGGAACACATGGGAGTATATCTGAAAGATAATTTCTTAAAAATGGAATTGCTGGGCTTCCCTGGTGGCGCAGTGGTTGAGAATCTGCCTGCTAATGCAGGGGACACGGGTTCGAGCCCTGGTCTGGGAAGATCCCACATGCCACGGAGCAGCTGGGCCCGTGAGCCACAACTACTGAGCCTGCGCGTCTGGAGCCTGTGCCCCGCAGCGGGAGGGGCCGCGATAGTGAAAGGCCCGCGCACCGCGATGAAGAGCGGTCCCCGCACCGCGATGAGGAGTGGCCCCCACTTGCCGTAACCAGAGAAAGTCCTCGCACGAACCGAAGACCCAACACAGCCAAAAATAAATAAATAAAAAAAAATAAATAAAGGGAAAATAATTTGGAAAAAAAAAAAATGCAATTGCTGAGTACCAGGAATGTGCATTTTAAATGCTTCTAGATTCTTGTGGAAATTCTGGAAATCAGAGGACTGGGTTCTAGCAGGTCCATGGAAACTGACTATATCATGAAGCCCGCATCTCTTGTGCTCAGCCCAGAAAGAAAGATCTCTGGGTCCACATCCATGAGTATGTGTCATGCATCCAAACACCACCTACTACGTGTGTCCTGGAAGTAAACAGCTGATGACTCTTTCTTTAAGCTGTTATCATCCATTTGAGAGTAGGACCTGGAGATAGTGGGTCACAGAAAGTGATAATTGGAGGGCATGTAGGGGCAAGATGGGTAGAGATGGTGGCACTAGAGGTCTGGGTGCTGGGATGCTGAGTGGTGGACTCCAGGAGGGAGAAGGGTAAGGAGAGGAAAGTGTGAAGTATCCCTTCACAGGTGTACCGAGAGCTAACTACCCAAAGCCATCTTCCTTGTATTTTCTCCCTGACAGAGGCATTCTCACAAGACAGTGGAGAGTAGAGTGGGCAGGAGGAGAATTAGACTGGAGGGGTTGGAAATCCACTGCTACAGAAGAAGAAAGTTCCAGAATAGTTGTCACCACCCTGATGGAAGCGCTTAGTAAATGATTGACCCAACGAGACTTCCATCCTTTCCTCTCCCTCCTCCGAACCTTCTCAAAGAGCCTCTGTGAGAAATACAACCAACCCAAAGGCACTGCCACTCCCTGCCCTTCCTACAAGCCACTCCAGCCACACCCCATTCCAGTTTTCTGTAGAGTGAGGGCCAATCCCCTTTCCATTTCTGTCCCTTGGCATATTCTGTTCCCTCGGCCAGGAATGTTTGTCCACCAACCCATCATCCCCGTCCTCTGGACCAACGACTCTCATCCTTCAAATCTAAACGTCAATGCCAGGTTTCTGGGATGCTCCCCGACGCCCCCCTACATTGTCCCCAAGGCTACTCAGTTCCTCCCTAAATACTTTCAGAGCCCTCGGCTCCTTCTCTCCCAATGGAAATTAAATAGCTATTTGATGATGACTTGTTTGTTTACATCTAGATGAAAGAACCGTAACAGAGGCAGTGTGTCTGCCTTGAGCACCAGTGTACCGACAGCAGAGTACACAGTGGGTCCAGGGTGAATACTGTAGAATGAATGATCAAATGAAGGGATGGATGGATAGTTGGATGAACAGAGAGCTAAAAAGCAGACACCAAAATACATGAGGAGTTGTGCTAAAAAAGCTGACTAATCCATAACCTGAAAAGTCAATTTCTGAATATTGCATAAATCAAATGAAGGGATGGATGGATAGTTGGATGAACAGAGAGCTAAAAAGCAGACACCAAAATACATGAGGAGTTGTGCTAAAAAAGCTGACTAATCCATAACCTGAAAAATCAATTTCTGAATATCAAGAGTTAGTTACAGTCTTCAAGTAGTTTGGTAAAAATTTATGCATAAGAACATTCAGAAATCACCCTGGGATAAATGAATCTCCCTGGTAGTAAGAAAACCCTGCTTGTAGAGCCACGTAAAACATTTTAAAAATTAAATATATCATAATCCTGACGTGTTGATTGAAAGGTATAAATACATTTAAATATAAACATATTTAATAAAACATTAAAACCATGGTAAAAGCAGTTTTGTTCTTCAATGGAATTCATGACTAAAACTAAAGAGTTAGTTTCATAACAATGAAGGGTTGAAAATATTTTTGGAACTTTAATGTATTAGAGCAAGAAAACTATTTCAAACAGATTAAATTATACTCTTCTATTTATAAGAGAATTAATTTTAACATTCCTGGAATGATGCAGTCTTTATTTGAAACTTTTAATCAAATAAAGTATTAAATAAAATTTAATAATGATTTCAATTAAGATTTATCATCATTTTCAACTCTATTTTACAGAAGTCATTTTATCTAAGATGCTCAAACATGTTATTGGAAATAAAACGTTGCCTCTCTGATAAACGTGTAATTAGCCCTTCCACCCTTTTTAAACATATATACAGAGTTTGTAATGACTTAAAACTCTCCATGTAATTACATAATTAGGTGGTTTCTTTAAATGAAGGGCATGTACTAAAAAAATATATATATGTTTTATCATGCCAATATATTATCAAACTGTAGACATTTCAGTAAAATTCTGGCCAAAACTCATATTAAATATACAGAGATGCCATTTAGGTTTAGGCTAATGAGAGTTTTGTAAACATTACATCAACTAACTTTACTAGCAAAAGACTCACCTAACATTGCATAAATCATAAGGATTATATACTTGGGGATGAAATAAAAATAAACCTCTTCTCAAAAGCATTAAAACATCAGATCAACCTAAAACATTTAAATTTATTATAGAGTTGTATCTAGCTTCTGGAATTATATTCTAATCAACATTATAGTAGTCAGTCATGCTCTTTATCTCAATCTACAGGGATGGAATTTCTTCTAAGCATCCAAGGATTGAATTATCCATAATATTTTTATAAAAGTAGATTTTATAATATCTCCAGCCAAGAAAGTCTCTGTGGATAACTCTTCACTTATCTTACCATAGGTTGTCCCTTCAAAAAACCTTCACCTTTCAACTCAGAATTATAGATGGATATCAGTTTGGTTAACTTTCCAAGAACTACATCAAAAAGCAATTCAGGGTCTTTAAATTTATCTTTTTAAAAATCAGTTCAAAAGTTTATTTTTATGAGTCGCAAAAAGAATGACTGAATCTCACAAGATTTAAAATCTGTTAGATGTGTGGGTGCTATTGAGAAATCCGTTTGTTTTCCTAAAGAGTAAAAACAAAGCACAGAGCTAACAATAGATATTTCTTACACTAGACAACAGTCTGTGTGCTGTTTCCCTCCCCGGCCTAAATATGTTCCATGTTCTTTTCACCCTAAACTCATTTGGCCTGAGTTGTTGATCAAAGAAAGTTATGCATGAGAGACCATTCGGTCCAGGAATGAGGGTCTGTCATGCCCTGAAACATCCTTGTGATTTATAATATATGATCTCTGCGTGAAAAGAGCTAAATAAATGAAAGCAATTTGAAAACAGAGGGAAAACATGCTGTGTATACAATTTATCGGTCACACAGCCATGGATATAATATTCTGATCCAATTTTAATTTCTAAAAAAGGCTCGGATGACATGGACAGAAACTGTCCTAAATATATGTAAGAATACACACAAACACACACACACGCGCGCGTGTGCACACGCACGCACACACACGCGTGCACACACACACGTACACACGCACACACACCAAATATGATAGAATCACACTGGAGAAATAAATGTTCTGCTTATGTGCCTTTGAAACATGAATTTGGGGCTTTCAAGTCCTTATCCGTGTAATTAAGTAGCTTGTCTTTTGTTAACACTTTTCATTTTTAACTTTGATTTCTGAAAGCAATTTGCAGTTCATCAGTAACTTTAAGCCAACATATTCTCTCTGCTAAACTAGGAAAAGTTTAAGCCACACCAGTAACAAGCAGAGAGGAAAAAAGCAACGTCAGTTCAGTTCAGGCTATTCTTGGGCATCAGATTGAAAGGCTGGGCCTGTCCCCTCCTTTGTAGGAAAGAAAAAGTGGATTGCCAATAGAAATTACTGGAATAATTTTACAGTTCCTACTAAGTCAGGGTTGTATAGTTACTTAAAGGTTGCTTTCTGAAAACTTTTGAATAAGACCTCAGGTGAATTCATAGTCATGAATAAACGGCAAAGCTTATTTCAAGCCAAATACAAATATATTATTTTTGGATTGCTTGTGATTTGAGGTAACTTTGTACATTCTTCCATTATGATGGAAAATCATGTCAGTTTGGGATAGTAAAATTAAAAATTATCAGGAGCACTAGTAATAAACTTAAGGCATTGCAAATTACACATTATTATTAAGTTAGGGAATTGTCCTAAAAATTTAAATGTTTGATCATTCTCGTGAGTTGGCTCACATTTTCCCAAAGAGAATCTGAGAGAGTTTATTTAAAAATACAATCCAGCTAAAAAAACAAACAGTTGGAAAAGGTTTGATGAAGAGAAAATGAAGATCAAAAAATAAGATAAAACAAGTGTCAAATAAATGTTGTGAATCATGCATAGATGTATATAGTTTCCAGAGTTACCTTGTGATTTTGACTCTGAGCTTCCTAGCATCCAAAGCAACATTGCATCAGCTAAAATCTACCTAGTCATCTAGGAGGATAGATTTTGGGAAGGACTAAGAAAAACTCTTTCCCAGAATCTTCATAAAAGAAACACTAAGGGACAGGGTAACATCTTCCACAACGTCATAAAACTCCTATTTTTGCAACATTCTCAATAAGAGCCAATGGTATAGTGCCCAGGTTCCATTCAGTAAAGGAACTCTTTATAAGGGTAAGTTTCTGTCATCCTAGTTGTAGCTTTCTAATATCTGAATTGACCCAAGGGAGAATTTTCGACTCCCATGAATTAATAGATTGCATATCCTGTGGACAAGCCTCCCAAACTCACAACCAAACTTCTTAAGAATGAAAAAGAGAGCGCTCGGGGTTTTTTTTCCCTAGATGAAGTGTGGAGAGAAGGCATTCCCTTTGCCAATTAATAGGCAATAACGGGCTTTGACAATCATCCAAAAGCAGCAAGATTTTCAGCATCCTCTTTAAAAAAAATGAAGGCTCCTGAGCCAGAGATGTGGAAGAAATGATCATCGACCTTTCACAACTACCATCTGGCCTCATGGGATTTGCATTATGTATTCCTGGCTGACACATGACAACCAAGTGTAGGTACCCATATGCCAAGAAAGCCATACAGATAGGAGGGGAAAAAAACACGATATTTTTTAATGACTTTTTCTGACCTCCCAACACTTAGGACTTTCTCCTTCCGTGTTGCCTAGGCATTTGAGCCTTGCCTGTTAGAGCATTTATCACACAGGGTGATAGATGCCTGTTTGTCTCCCTGTTTGCATTCCAGGCAGGAATCGCATATGCCTTATTCACTTTTGAATCCCTCAGTGCTGGGGACATTATCTGACCCATCGTAGGCACTCCGCAAATACCCATCGAATGAATGAGTGAACACCTCTTGGGCTAATTGGGAGGATCAGAGTGAAATAGTACGTGTGAAAAGGCATGATGCATAGTAGATGTTCAATAAATGTCTCTTTCCATCAAGTTTTCGGGGAAGGAAACTCAGGCAATTTTCAGACAAAAAGTTTTCCAAAGAGTCTAGGGGAAGCAGAAGCAGAGCTGCCAAAAAATCTCTCTCGTTGCACTAGTGTTTTCTGTGTTCTTTTTTTTTTTTTTTTTTTTTTATTTATTATTTATGGGTGTGTTGGGTCTTCGTTTCTGTGCGAGGGCTTTCTCTAGTTGCGGCAAGTGGGGGCCACTCTTCATCGTGGTGCGCGGGCCTCTCATTATCGCGGCCTCTCTTGTTGCGGAGCACAGGCTCCAGACGCTCAGGCTCAGTAATTGTGGCTCACGGGCCTAGTTGCTTCGCGGCATATGGGATCCTCCCAGACCAGGGCTCGAACCCGTGTCGCCTGCATTGGCAGGCAGATTCTCAACCACTACGCTACCAGGGAAGCCCTGCACTAGTGTTTTGCCTAAAAATTTGTCCTTCTAGTATCGTGCAGAGCTTTGGATTCAGACTTTGATTTCGAAAGCTGGCTCAGTCAATAATGAGCAAAGAATTTAATCTGCTTAAGTCAGCATTTTGTCACCTATAAAATGTGAATAATATCGGTACCTATTTACTTGGATTATGGTATGATTCCTGCTCAGTACGACTGCCATTACTTCTGTAGCCCCTCAGACTGTCCTTTTCTCGCTGGTGGTCTCTGGACCAAGTGTACCACCACAGTTCAGTCAGGAACTATGAGTGCAGAGATGGTCCCAGATCTAAACCATAGCTCTTAGCGGTGGGAGCTTATATGTTTGGAAGGTGAAAAAAAGACTAAAGAGATTCTACTCCTAAAGAAGGGGTAAGATGAAGCCAAAGATACAAGAGTTATAGAAAGGTTAGCCCTTGGGAACTTTCTCCCCACGTCTGAGTACTTCGCAGGTTCATTTGTCCATTGTTCTTTGTTCCTCTCCTTTAAGAATACAGCGAGAATGAAACCGCTCCTGATTTTCCTGAAAACCAGGCACCCATACATAAGTGGTATTTCTGTACAAAATTAATTCCACAGACATATTCAGTCCCTTTTGTTAAAAGAATGGAGTGTATGTGTCAGAAAAAAAGCATTTTCAGTACTAAGAAAGTTCTGGCTTGAATAATTAATTTTGCCCAATATTTTCAGAAATATGTTTATTCTGGGAAGCAAGACTTTTATCAGTTATAAAATCTGTCTCATACAGAAGCAACAAAGTATTTCTGAATGAAACAGAATGTTCCAGGGCATGTGCTGTACGGAGTGTTTGGATTCAGCCTCAGGTTTAAAATGTGGAGTCAGAGTTCCCGATATGGTGGGGCAGGTACCATGTTTAGTGCCCCTGAGGTTCTTGAGGGCAAGAGTGGTGACCGTCCTCACAGGATCCAGCAAGGTGCCCACCGTGTGGTTGGCCCTCCACCTAGACGTGTTATTTAACTAAACTGCAACGGAGAACAATGGAACTAGACCACTGGAACTGAATTTCGGAATCATCCAATCCAAACCCCTCATTTTATCAATGGGGAAGATAAGTTGTTCTTTGAGGTGACTTGCCTGAACTCACATCGTTGGGAACGGAGGTCTCATGCATGCAGGCTTTCAACCCCAACCCCCGTCTTCAGGTCACATCAGCATGGACCTTGGGCCTGGAACGTTTCCTCAGCAAGAGACGAAGAGTCCTCACAGCCTGGATGGGTTTATCACCTTGTGTGGGAATAGCTTTCCCTGCTGCAGATTCATCACGTGCTCCTTTGTCCTGCTTACATGTGTGCATTACACAGCACCTGGCCAGCACCCCAGCCACAGCTGTCCTTGACGGCGAGGGGATGAGGTCCTGCTTCTGCAGCACAACAGGGGTGGGCACAGGCCAGTCACCCTGCAGTGGTCACAGGGAGGGACCTACTGTCCTTGGGGAACTGACTCCCACCATGGAAGCTGATCTCATTCTCCCTGCTGTGTGACTAAAATATTCTTCTATCTGCTGCTCTGCTGGGCTGTATTTTCCTTGACAACTGCAGTTCCAAGATGCAGTGGGCAGAAGGGCTCAGACCTCTCCTATCATAGGTACCACATGTCACCTGTCTGAAACATATGCCTCATCAGTTTGCAGAATCCAGTGTGGAGGTGGCTCTGTATGGTCCTCTCCAGCCAGTATTCATGCTTTTGTGTAATCTCTTCCCCATTAGTACAGGCTGGACCTGGTAACTGGCTTCTCACCAAGAAAATCCTGCAAGAGCAATAGCAGGTCACGGCCAAGGTCAGGTTACAAAAGACTCTGGCTTCTTTCCATCTTATACACTCTCTTCTCACCCAGCCTTGCTCAACCTCTCACTTGACTCTGATGGAAGGCAGTTGCTGTGTTGTGGGTTCCCTCTGGAGACTCCTGCAAGGAAAGGAACTGATACAACCACAGTGAGAAACTGAAGCTCTCAACTCACAAGAAACTGAATCTTACCAACAACCGTGAGTGACCCTGAGTCAGACCTTCCCTCAGTCGACCCTTCAGATGAGGACACAGCCCACGTCAACTCTCTGGGAAAGACCATGAGAACAAGACTTCAGCTAATCTATATGCAGACTCCTCACAGGCAGAAATCGTGAGGTCATAAATGTTTTTTGTTTTAAGTCACTAAGTTTCAGAGTAATTGGCTCCACAGCCATAGGTGACTAAAACATCAGGATTAGGACTGGAACCCAGTGTTTTTCTGCCTCTACACACAGACGCCTTTGCTGGTGGTGTTTTAAAATCTATCTTTCGAGAACTATTTTCCTCATTATTTCCATTTTTCTGCATATTTTCCATTAATTTTAAAACTTCCTCTTATGTTAAAAAAAAAAAACAAACTTCCTCTTTATGAAGTAAGTCTGTGTGTTTTATTACCAAGAGAGTATTTTATTCCTTTTCCTTCTGTGGGCAAAGTTCAGGATAAGTCCTGTACCCTCAATTATAGACAACGTGAGCAAGGCACAGTATGCCAAAATGTGTACCCAGGGACTATTTTTATTAAATGCATAGCAGATATATCTATTTTTAGAACTCCATAAAGACTCAAATAAGCTGAAATACAAGAAATAGAAAAGACATAACAGCCTCATCCAAGAGGTACCCACCTCCTTTCCCATTTCACATGGAAGCTATGCTGTTCCCCATGCTTTATCCAGACCTTCTATTTAGTCTGGTGGTTTAAGGCTTCCAGGTAGGGACTCTGTGTTTCCTTCCACTGATTGATAGCTAACCTTGGGCAAGTCAATGAACCTTGCCGTTACTCTTTTCTTCTTCGCATGTGTAAAAATAATATATCTCAGGATAGAATTTAGAAATCTTGGAAGGGAAATGTTTTATCAGATAGTCACCCTGTTGATTGTGTATTTATGAAGTGTTACTCTCACGGTGATAGTCATATTCGATTGCAAAATCAATCAACAACTCCTACTAAAGTTTTTGAAAAGAGGAGAAGCTTCTTTTGTCTATGTGTTTTGAATAGTACTTACCACATTACAACTCAAATTGCATAAAAGCAGATTTTTATCACTGGCACTAATGTACCAATAAATTACATCTATTAGTAAGAGGTGAGATCATGACAGATTTTTGACCACGGTTAACTCAGGAAAAAATTTCAACATATTATTTTAGTATCCATAAGCAATAGTTGGTTTTAAAAAATTCTTTTTGTTCAAATATTCCAAAGTGTCGTATGCCCTGCATTTAATTTATCATTCTTTTTTTTTGAAAAGTAAAGATGTGGGGAATAAAAGAAATTGTATTGCTGTGAAAAGGTGTAAGAACAGATTTTAATTAGATCTCAAATGCTTTAAACTAGCAATTCTTGAAAAGGGTCCCAGGGAACGGAGGGGGGCTCAGAGCAAACCCCCTGATTAATATAACCAGTATATTGAATTGCAGTATATCTGCTTCCACGGAATGTAATCACGGTGCAATTTTACTTTGTTTCCCTTGGCCCCTTTAAATTGTATTTGGTGGGAATCGTCTTGTCTCCGACTTACTTTCATGACTTTTCTGGTCCACTTTGGATAGCACAGCACCCTCTCATTTCTGTAAGTCGAAAGCACAGTCTGGAATCAGGCCAAAGTATCCAGGCTCAGGTAATAATCAAAACTTCATACTTGATTTAAAGGAAAACGTTCCTCTCTCCAGCTGGGTCCTGCTGTGGCTTTGCCATTACTGTGGGGAAGGAGGTTCCCTCTCTCTTCCCACCTCATCCCTGCTAGAATCTCTTTCTGACCCCAGCTGGGGGCAGAGAAGAGGGGAGGAGAAGTAAAGGGGAAGCAGGAAGTTCTGACCTGCCTGGGACTGTTAGAAGCTGCCTCTGTGCTCACAGGGTTACAGTTGTTGGAGGTGAAGTTCGCTCACAGGTTCGCTCTGAGCCCCCCTCTCTTCCCTGGGTCACAAGCCCTGGTGCAGGGAGAGCACAGGGACCCTTTTGATTGGCTGCTCCTGACATTCACTCTGCTTCACCCCTGTGGGGCAGGACCCCCTTCCGCAGGGACTGATGGCCAGGTTAAGAGTTGCTCACCTAGTCCCTGATATTCTGTCACATTTAACTTGCTACAGTAAGTTCCCTACATACAGACAAGCTCCATTCTGAGAGCGCGTTCATAAGTCCAACAAAGTTAGCCTGGGTACCCAACTGACACAATCGGCTCTATACTACGGTACTGTGATAGGTTTATAATACTTTTAACACAAATAATACACAAAAAACAAACACAAAAAATAAAACATTTTTAACCTTACAGTACAGTCCCTTGAAAAGCACAGTAGTCCAGTACAACAGCTGGCACACAGGGGCTGGCATCGAGTGAACAGGCAAGAAGAGTTACTGACTGGAGGAGGGAGAGGAGGTGGGAGATGGTAGAGCCGAAGGATCGTCAGCCATAGGAGATGGAGGGCAAGCTGCAACTTCACTCACGCCTGACGTGGACGGCACAGGTTCTGGTTCCTTGCTGGATTCAATTCTATCCACCTTCTTGAAAAAACGATCCAGTGATGTCTGGGTAGTAGCTATTCTTTTCTCATCATAGATGACACGGTAGCACTGGATTGCATTCTGAATGGCTGCTGCAACCTTCGTGTACCATTCTACGTTCAGGTCCTGTGCCTCAAAAACTAACAGTGCCTCCTCAAATAAAGAAAATCCCCTTGCCATTTCCTGTGTCGTGAATCTCTTCAGTGCTTCAGTTACATCTTTTTCCTCGTCTCTCTTGGCGCTTCTTAGCAGTACCAGCTACAACACCACTGCTTTTACGCTTGCCTCCGGACACCCTGAGCTTGAAGTAAAGATACTGTACTACTGTACTCTATACAGTACTGTACAGTAGAGTATACAAAAGCACAACCACTTGTAGAGGATGCATGCACGTGACAACGTACATCAGACACGTAAACTAACTTACGTGATTGGACGTGCAAACGCACGTTCACATCTTTGAAAGTTTGCAACTTGAAGATTCGTATATAGGGGACTTACTGTATTGGAAGGTCATGATGTGTAGTCCCCCATGCAGCCCTCACTCTGTGGTCACAGGTGCCTAACAGAAGGCAGGTGCCATGTGCCCCGTGACTGCAGGCCACACAAGCTCCACGTGGTCCACTCAAGTCCCCTCACTAAGCTTGGTGCACGGAGAGAAATGTCTCCTGCCCCGCCCACCTTCCCCTTGGCCAGAAGACCTCACAGCTCAGTTCCCTCCAAAACAGTTCTCTTTATAAAAAAAATTTCATCAACCAGAACCTTCTCATTCCCCTGGAATGGATATGGACCAAGAGTTGTGAAGCCATTTTTTAAAAATAAATTTATTTATTTTATTTTTGGCTGCATTGGGTCTTCGTTGCAGTGCACGGGCTTCTTATGGTGGTGGCTTCTCTTGTTGTGGAGCACGGGCTCTAGGCACGTGGGCTTCAGTAGTCATGGCTCACGGGCTCTAGAGCACAGGCCCAGTAGTTGTGGCACATGGGCTTAGTTGCTCTGCTGCATGTGGGATCTTCCCGGACCAGGGCTCAAACCCGTGTCCCCTGCATTGGCAGGTGGATTCTTAACCACTGCGCCACCAGGGAAGCCCTGTGAAGCCATTTTTAACCCAGTTCCTTAGAAGGAGGTTGTATACTCACTTTGGAGAATCATATCAATTGTAACTAGCTTCTTCACCAAATTTCCGACTTAACATACCTGAAAGAGCGAGCTGAACCACCATGGAAAAGTCAAGTAGCAAATGGATCCGTGATTCTGTAAAACTCAGTTGCCCTCAGAAGTCGTTGGATGTTGAAAGCTGCTCTTCTGAGAATGCACGCATTGAAAAAGACATAAGGCTGGTACATGCTTCTCTGAACTAACTACAAGATAAACATAAAAATGCCCTGTTCTGACACTTTAGATACCAGCCCAGGTCAAAGTTTTATGGCTAAGTTATAAATTTCAGAAAAACATTACTCTTGAAGCATTGACACCGCTTAAAGGGGAGCTGGTGAGTAGAGCGGTGGAAAAATAAGGGACAGATCCTAAGGCACGCAAGAGCGAGCTGTGAAATGTGTCTAATCAAAGGTTTTTAAAAATCATAACAAATGTTTTACATGCCTCACGTGTTACAGACTCATTGCTAAAGAACACATCATTTGGGGCATCGTTTCAAGGCTGATTTATGTAATCACAAATGGGCTCCTGCATGTTCCCATGATCTGCTGTGCAACAAACCACCTCCAAACTCAGAGGTTCAGACCACAACCATTTACTTGATCGTAATTCTGTAACCGAGACTGGGCTCAGTCGGGTGGTTCTTCTTCTGGTCTAACTTGGGGTCACTTCAGTCATCCAGAGTCGTTGACTGAAGCAATAAATGCCAGATGACTCTGTGCACGAGCTGTCACCCTGGCTGGGATGGCCGGGACAGCGGGAACACATGGGCTGTCTCCATCCATGTGACCTCTCGAGCAGGGAGAGAACACTTTACGTGGGAGCCGAGGGCTCCAAGAAAATATAGCTGGAAGCTTCCACATCTCCCACGTTCTAGACACAGATGGGCACTTCCTCTCTTTCATTCTGCTTGTGAACACAAGTCACAGTGCCAGCCCAGATTCCAGGGCATGGGAAATAGACTTTATTTCCAGATGGGAAATGCTGCAAAAAATTGACAGCCATCTCCTTTACAGCGTGAGTTTTTAAAGAATGTTTTCTTTAAAACATTCTTTACTTTTCTTTAAAACATTACTTTGTTACCTCTGGAAAAGACTAGCATCTGTGTTAATGAATACTCTCTCTGAAATGCTAACCAACTCATGATCTCAAAAAGTCAACTTTAGCGACATTCATAAGTGAAAAGGAGAGAAACTCCGTATAAAGAGAGGGTGACTCTATTGCATGGGACTTAAGCGAAAGAGTGAAGTACATCCATGGGGAAGAGCGGATGCTGGAGGAGGCAGAAGTGCTTCCCTATCTGTCCCCAGCTCTGCCTTCTCTACACGCTATCATCATCGACTACTCCAATCTCCCTGACCCTATAGTAGCAATAAACCACTAGGGGGGGACTCCCTGGTGGTGCAGTGGTTAGGAATCTACCCACCAATGCAGGGGACATGGGTTCGAGCCCTGGTCCGGGAAGATCCCGCATGCTGCGGAGCAACTGACCCCGTGCACCACAACTACTGAGCCTGCGCTCTAGAGCCTGTGCGCCACGACTACTGAGCCCGTGAGCCACAACTACTGAGCCCGCGCGCCACAACTACAGAAGCCCGCGCACCTAGAGCCCGTGCTCCACAGCAAGAGAAGCCACCGCAATGCGAAGCCCACACACCGCAATGAAGCGTATCCCCCGCTCGCCGCAACTAGAGAAAGCCCGCGCGCAGCAACGAAGACCCAACGCAGCCAAAAATAAATAAATAAATAAATAAATTTATTTTTAAAAAATTCCATTAGGACTTTAATCTTTCATTAATCCATCATTCCATCCATCTAGCCATGAGTTCAATACACATTTTAAGGACCTTTCATGTGACGGATATTGTGCTACACCCCAGTGATGTGAAAATGAGCAACACACAGTCCTTTCCTTCCAGAAACTCACGGTTCTGTGAGCTAAGGAGTGATGTAACAGAGATGAGGAGAGCTGTTGCCTCCACCTCTGCAGGACCTCGGTGTTAGATTCCATTCCTAGCGAGAATGTGAGCCAGTCTTTCGAGAACTGAGCAGGAGTTGGCTGGGTGCACAAAACTCACACAACATCAGGGAGGTGAGAGAAATTTTACATTTTAATGCTCAGGAAACTGAGAGTAGGTCCATATGAACAAAGAACAGAGTACATACAGGAAATAGATGGACGCTAAGGCTAGAGACATAAGCAGGACTTCATGCATCATTTTAGGACACTGTATTTCAAAACTGAGGGAAGCAGATGCTGAAGCAGGAGAGGTACCTCCTTGCAACCCCATTCCTTAAGGTTGTGGCTTCTTTCTTTCTTTTTCATGATCACCATCAATCCTAGCATCTCCTCCAATGAATAACACTACAGAGAGCATATTAAATGGTTCCAAATGCTAACAGATATTATTTAATGACTGCCCTTTGAAATCTTCTCCTAAGGCTGAGTTTTAGGTGGTGGGGACACTTTGGTTATTTATGCACTCTGGCTTCACGTGTGGGTTTTCTTGGAGACAGTTGTTAGGATTATTAATGTTCCACATAGAACCGGAATTGGTGCCATGGAGGTAGAAAAAGGGGAAGAAGCAGATAAAATAGAAGAAGGAAATGTGACTGTCAGAGGCATAGAAACCATTTCCTTTGTTCTGCTCAGTGAAATACAGAGACAGTTGTTTAACCTCCCAGCAAACAAATGTAATATATGCAATCAGATTTAGTCAAGTGGCAATTAGGGAGGGCAATGCACAAAGGCTAACTTAATTTATGTTAATTAACATAAGCCTATCTGTTGTGTACCAACTATGTCCCGGGCACATAGACACATGGGCTATACAGTGATACATGAAATAGACTCGTTTCCGCTCTTTTGGTACTCACCAGCCTCTCCCAGTTGGTGCTTGTTGGGAACCTTGTAATCATTGCCTAGACTTAGTCTTCTTACTACTAAAGTGAGCATTAAGGAATAGAACTTTCTCTAGGGAACTTAAGAGTTAACATCAGTCCTCCCTCATCTTGGCTTGGCTGAGATGCTGTTAGGACTTACACGTGGTCACCACCTGGGGTTTTTTCTTTGTCTGGAGCAGAAGAAAACGACTTGATTGGAAGGAGGTGGAAACAAAATTATTGCTGAAGACAGTGTGGAGTAAGGCTGGGACCAGGGCT
Source organism: Balaenoptera acutorostrata (assembly GCF_949987535.1). Classification (NCBI taxonomy): domain Eukaryota; kingdom Metazoa; phylum Chordata; class Mammalia; order Artiodactyla; family Balaenopteridae; genus Balaenoptera; species Balaenoptera acutorostrata. The sequence continues at coordinate 194,550,609 of NC_080064.1, read as the reverse complement.
TCTCTTCTGTCCTCTCTCTGAGTGATTTCGTGGACTTAGACATAAGGGATATGGTGGCAAGACGAATGGGGTCCTTGGGGATGAGCCATTCTCTAGGGCACATTCTCCAACGGAAATTAAATCCCGTAACATTCTGAATCCAAGAAGTCTGTGATTCTTCCCACTTCAAATGAAACTTAAACCTAGTTTCACTCTATTCTCTGTTTGGAATTCAGTCCCTAATTTAGGTACAGCTCATTTCCAAAACCTATCTGCCCAGTGATTAAAAGGTTGACTTTGGGGTCATTGTTAGAGAATCTTCCATTCTTAACTGTTCAAACTGCAGCCTCAAAGTTGCAGGCTCAAAACTGAAGGCTCCATTCTGATGCTTTTTAGACACAGCTTTTGGGGATACGTCATTCAGTCTGTCAAGAGCTTGAAGTGTATGGCATCAATAAATGGAATGTATTGAAGGATCTCAAAAAGTGCACCCCCCAGCTCCTCCTTGATACCTAAATCAGAATTTGGGGCTTAGAGTCCCCCTTGGAATTTTTCAAAATTCTCACCTCTAGGCTTCTCACCTTCTCCAGGTTTTTATCGCACTCTGTCTGAACACAGCGGCTAGGACATGTGGCCACTTCCCCACCAGGCGTTAAATATTAATAATCTGTTCATTTTGGAGAGCTGGGGAAACACGATGAGAATTTAATTACTCTGCTAAATCAATGAAAATAAGACTCTCAAAAGACATCTTATAAGATGTTCATTTCTACTCCCAAGCGCTTTAATCTGGCTCACTTAGTCTAAGACTCCATGCTGGAAGGTAATTTGGAGGTAAGATGGGCTTTCCAATTTCAGTCCCCTCTTTCCCCTCTTTTTATTACAGCCAAATGCAACATGCTGTTTTAAGATTCTCTGGCTTGTAAACATTTATGTCCAAACCTCTTTTAAAATTATTTTCTTTTCCAAACTGTAAGACACTAGACCTATTAAAAAGTTTAAAATTTCCTAAGTCTTAGTTTAGGAGGAAGAACAAAAATGATTCCTTCTCTTCACCCTTTTGCATGTACCAATTCAAGGTTCTGTTTTTACAGAAGAACCTTTCTCCAAATTTATTTCCAGCTACTTTTGTTTTCCTTGAGGGACCTTTGAAACACTATATTGCTACTTTTCATGTTTTTTATTTGCCCTGTGGAACAATAAAAGCTCAAAGGTTCATAAATATGCATTCTGTAAATGTATTATGCTGACAAAGTGTTGCTCAGATAGCTGGTTTTGCCTTTGGGGAATGAATAAGTTTACAGCATGCTTAAATAACACTGCAAGGTGGGAAGAAAGAAAAGAGAAAACAGAGAGCAGGGAGGAAGAGGGAAAATTGGAGATAAACAAAAAGGAGGAGACAGAAATGAGGGAAAACGGAAAAGCCACAACAACAAACAGGAGGAAGAAGGAATCCATGGTGAATGAAAAATGAAGAGGAAAATTAAAGACGAAAGTGCTGCCATATTTTATAAATGTTTTATAATGTCAAGAAAGAGAAAGATATTTTTCTACCAAAGATCTGATGTTGTATTTTCCCCTTAAAGTGATTTCAATGGAGCAATACACAATACCTATATTCTAATTTGTATCAGGTTTTTTTGTTTTTAAAGCACATTTTTTATTTATTTATTTATTTATTTATTTTATGGCTGTGTTGTGTCTTCGTTTCTGTGCGAGGGCTTTCTCCAGTCGTGGCAAGCGGGGGCCACTCTTCATCGCGGTGCGCAGGCCTCTCACTATCGCGGCCTCTCTTGTTGCGGAGCACAGGCTCCAGACGCGCAGGCTCAGTAATTGTGGCTCACGGGCCTAGTTGCTCCGTGGCATGTGGGATCTTCCCAGACCAGGGCTCGAACCCGTGTCCCCTGCATTGGCAGGCAGATTCTCAACCACTGCGCCACCAGGGAAGCCCTGTATCAGGTTTTTATTAACATAACATTTGAACTCAAGGTTTTTGTCCTTATTAATTCTAATTCCCTCTGGAATTAATCTAGTTCTGCTTCATTCAACTCAAATTAGATAAACCATAGGCTTAATGATTACCAATATGTGGACTGGGAAGAGTAACACATTTCAGTGACAGAAGTGAAAACACCTAAACACACAGATCTCTAGTGAACTGTGTTAATGATCATAAGTGCAGATATTAGGGAACCAAAGCTCTGATTTGGATTAAGTTTGTCAAGTGTAGAAATTATTAACTCTGTGTTAGTTTCCTTTCTCATGAGAAATTAACTGTGACATTTAGAAATTCTTTACATTTTTCAATAAAAATTAATTTTATACCCCAAACAATAAAAATTGGAAAGAAAGTAAACAAAAATAACACCTGTAACTTAAGGAAAAAGGAGCTAAGAAATAGTAAAAATGACAAAATATTTGGGATATCAAGATTCATTGGGTAATCTCTAGTCTATCAAAAAATCATTGACAGTTATTTTTAAAATGTCACAGATGTTTTTATTAAATGCTCAGTGAAAATATTGAAAATAACAAGTATCCTTGACTTGGAATAAAGACAATGAGTAGTTTATGTAGAAGTTTTTCACCGTCAAAGCTAACCCTCTCTGATTTACCTTCCTCACATCTTATGCCTCCATGGAATTCTCAGCCAACGTTAGCTGGGTAGAAACTCCCTCTCAATCCACTACCGTAATCATGTTGCTCTCTTCAAGCTTTCCTCAAAATCCCGTAATTAGGAAGCCAAGCATTTTTTTCTATACTTTATAAAAGTTATGATTTCAAGTGTGTTTCTACTTCATTACCTCAGTGGACATTGAGAGCCTGACACTCTTGCAGAGAGCTGTTCTCTGAGGAGTTTCTCATTGCAGAGAGAGGAAGCACAAAATAGAGCTGGGTGGGATGAGTGCTCTGAGAGAGAGAGAGAGAGAGAGAGAGAGAGAGAGCCAAAATGCACCAGGAAGTGCTTAATTCTGCCCGTGAGGAACACAGAGGAGCTGATATTTGAACCAGGCCTTCAAGGTTCATCAAGCAGAGAAATGGGGTAGAGGCACCAAGATGTAGAATATGTTCAAAGAACTGAATGGGACACAACTCAGTTAGATTATGTGTTTTAAAGGATGGGGAGTAGGAGGGACAAGCCTGGAAAGGCATAGAGGAAGCCACCTGGGAAACATCCCATAAGCCACCCAAAGTGTGAACTGCATCTTATAGGCCAGTGGCTTTCAAATTTCAGACCACAATACACAGAAAGAAATGCTCTCTATATGTAGCCTGGTGCAAATATACACGTAATAATTAAAATAAAAGTTTTGTGTAATAAAACTTAACCTTTCAGTTTGTGAAAATACTGGTATTTCTATCCTGTTTAATTCTGCTTCATTTTGTTAAGTTCTGTTGTAACCCATCAAATGTACTGTGACTTCAGTTTGAAAGAAAGTTTGCTACAGCGAATGGGTTTTAGAATGTGAATAATACATTTAATCTGAGTTTTAGAAAGAGAACTGGTGACAGAGGAGAAGAGAGCTTGGAAAGTGGAAAGCTGGAGTCATGGGACTTCCATGGTGGTCCAGTGGTAAAGAGTCCACCTTCCAGTTCAGGGGATGCAAGTTCAATCCCTGGTGGGGGGAACTAAGATCCCACATGCCCACACACCACAACTGCTGAGCCCCCACGCCTCAACTAGTGAGCCGGCATGCCACAAACTACAGAGCCCGTTTGCTCTGGAGTCAGCGTGCTGCAGCTAAGACCCGACACAGCCAAAAATAAAATATACATACATACATACATACATAAAAATGTTTTTTAAAAAAGCTGAAGTCAGGCAGTAGAGTGGTCTGAGCAAGAGATTTTGAGTTAATAGCAAGAAGCAGAGTGTACTTAATGTCAGATTGAAGAATTCATTCACACCATGGTTTTGGCAACTTTCTACATTACCATTCTCAGGATTATTTACATTTTCAAAGAGGACCTTTAAGAAAGGGGATTCTTAAGACAAAGGAATAGCTCCCCAAGAGGGGAGATAACTTAGGAATACACCCTCCTGGAGCTACTCAAAATATCCTCGTAAGGGGATCCCCTGTGTGTGATCTGGGCTTTGATTATGCACAGAAATTGGGGGCGGAGAGGCTGTTAACAGACATAGGTATAAACAAGAGGGATAAATCCATGGTAATACATGGCTTTGCCTCCAGTTTCTTCTCAAAGAATCTCCCCTCTCCTGTGTCAGGGCCAGGTTCCCTCTGACATGTTATGAGTGCGAGAAATCTGTCATTTAAATATTTTCAAACTGCGTGTGGAGTGAGGACTTGACACACTGAAGGAAGAAGACACCACTTCTATATCCTAGCATCTGTGTGTCGATGTACTTTTTACTCTATAGCACTTTTTAAAAATTGTATAAACGTTGTTAAAATGGCACAAAGAAAAAATAGTCATTGTCTCTACCATATCCATTATTTCCTCTTTTTTCTTAGTTGTATCCATAGTATATGAACAGTTTGAATCCCTTTTGTTATGGCCTTCAACATTTCCTCATTGCCATATGGTCTTGGTAGAATTGAAGCCAGGAGCATTTTCCAAGTCCCACTGACAAGTGTTTACAAGCGTTCCCCCATTTTCCCCCAACTCAGTTTTAAATTCACACCTCTGTGCAAGTCCCAGTTGCCAAAGGAGCAAATGAATTTGAAATGGGAGAAAGACACTGTGATTCACCCAAGGTCTCTCAGAAAGGCAGTTCTAGAATTTGAATTCAGTGCTGCTGGTTCACATCAGATCTTTTAATTTATTTATTTATTTATTTATTCATTTATTTATTTATGGCTGTGTTGGGTCTTCGTTTCTGTGCGAGGGCTTTCTCTAGTTGTGGCAAGCGGGGGCCACTCTTCATCGCAGTGTGTGGGCCTCTCACTATCGCGGCCTCTCTTGTTGCGGAGCACAGGCTCCAGATGCGCAGGCTCAGTAGTTGTGGCTCACGGGCCTAGTTGCTCCGCGGCATGTGGTATCTTCCCAGACCAGGGCTCGAACCCGTGTCCCCTGCATTGGCAGGCAGATTCTCAACCACTGCGCCACCAGGGAAGCCACAGATCTTTTAAACTAGAGTTCAAGGTTGAGCCTTTTCTGCAGGGCAGGTGTATGGACAGATTTAGAGGTAACGCTACAGTCCATAGGCGTGAAACAGAGTGGAAGTTAATTCTTTATTTTCCTGTTTCATCTCGTCTAAATGAGTGTTTAGACAGAACACGAGTCCTTCTTGTTAAGCAAACAGCTTCCTTCTTTTCAGGGTACCAGCCCCTTCTTCAAAGGCCTTTTGTTTTCTGCAATCTTGGGCATTTCTCCATACCACTCAGTCTATTCCCTCAGCCCAAATGACATTCTTTGACACGTGAGCCTTTTATTATAATGTTTTCCCTTCTTTCTTACTTTGATTACAACCCCTTTTACCTTTTTCATGCTTTTGGAAGAGAGCCCTTCCCTTCTGAAGCAATTTCATCTCATCGCAGAGGCTCCTTTAACGAAAACTTTAAAAGCCAGCTTTCATGTGTTCCCCTCTTCCGTCCCCTGAGAACCCAACAAAATCAGCTACCGTCGTGGCTAAATACACGTCAAAATCAGCCCCCGAGTCTACCTTATTTATTTTTCATATTTATTTATTTATTTGTTGTGCTTTGCATTTAGAAGTGGATTCTGAGAATTCTTCTTGATTCTATGGCAGTCCTGGATTCCCTAAATGTTACTAAATGGAGAAAAGAAAAACGATGGCAAACTGGCGCCCGGGATTCTATCAGCCAGGGTTCTCTGTTGACAAGGACACGCACATCCCTCAGAGCACTGATAATGGCAGCGCAAGTTCGTGTGCCCGATGCAAGGGAGGCCAAACAACCCGAAATGTCAGAGTTTGGAGCAGAGAAAGGTTTACTGTAGGGCCATGAAGGAGACGGGTGGCTCATGCTCTAAGAAACCCCAAGCTCCCCTAAGGGTTTCTGCAAAGCATTTTTAAAGGCCAGGTGAGGGAGGGCGGTCGCAGGGTATGAGATCAGCTCCTGCACAGTTATCTGATTGGTTGATGGTGAGGTAACAGGGCAGTGTCACAGAGGTTAACATCATCAATCCTCAGGCTCCAGTAGGTCTGGGGGTTACGCGCTCATGGTCATCAAGTAATTAACATCTTCTGTTTGATTGTAGTTTTAGCATCTGTAAAACAACTCAGGAAATGTGCATCAGATACTATCATCTAGGTAGTTCAGAGAGGAGCTACAGCAGAGGGTATGGGGGAAGGCCTGTCCCAGGAAAGCCCCATAGGGTCCTGCTCAGTTACAATAATCCATGACCGTAGTGATGGTTCTGGGGTGCTGGGATTCACAGACTGCAGTCCGAGTAGGCAAAGATCATTATGTGCAGCACAGGACCACAAAGATGCTCCTCATTCCTTGAAAATTCGTTTTCCCTAGATGCTGTCAGTGAGAACTGTGTATAAATTCATCTTCCACACGTTCAGAGACTTTTGGAAAAAATCCAAAAATATCAATATCAAAACATGCCACGTACCCTCTGCACATTGATTTATTCATTGATTTATTCATGAATTAAGTGGTTGTGTTTACGTTTGTTCTATGCTAAGCTTTGTGTTAAAAGCTTTAAGTGTAAAGGTCTGCATTCCTATCTCACCCTCATAATCTCATCTCTGCCACCAATGGTTTACTCTGTTCCCTTAATTCTAGCAAATTCTCAGCCTTCAGCCTTCATCACCTCTGTCTGGACCCTCTGCTGTCAACCCTCCCTCTCTTACTGTGGACTTTTCCAGGAAGATTTCTACCCCCCTTCACACTTCTGCTCAGCTAGATCCCTTTGTTGGTACAATATATATATGTATGTATTTTTAAATTTTATATGCACACACACACATATTTTTAAAAATTTATACACACACACATATAAGCCATCCTCAGCCTTTTGGAACTGGGCTATGTTTCACTGAGCTTCCTCTATTATTCTTTTCCGCTACATATTCATATAATTATATAATGTATATTCTAGTATATGTTCATATAATTACAATGGCTTTTTGAACTGCCCATTCACAAAGTATTTACCCATTCCTACCTCACCCCCATTTTCTCAAAACCAGTTTTCGGGGGGCTTTTTTGGTCATGCCACACGGCTTCTGGGATCTTAGTTCCCCAACGAGGGATTGAACCCTGGCCCTTGGCAGTGAAAGTGCCAAGTCCTAACCACTGGACCGCCAGGGAATTCCTTCAAAACCAGTCTTAAATTCACTTTTCAGTGTAAGACCCATACCTCCCCACATACTTACGTCACAATCACTGGCCAAGAAGCACTACAATGTAAAGATTAAGAGCATGAGTTGTAGCATCGGACCAACCATCATGGTTCAAATCCCAGCTGTGTGACATTGGGGGAGTTACTTAACCTCTCTGTGTCTCAGTGTCTTCGTCTGGGAAATAAGGAGATGAACAGCCTACCCCTGGGGATGTTGAAAGTATTCAGTGGGTTAATGTAGTATTGAGAACAGTTCTGGGTACATCATAAACACAGTAACTGGATTAGAACTGTTGGATTAGAATTAGATTCTTGGATTAGAATTGGATTGGAATTAGAATTGTTGTTTGTGTTGGATTGTGAGCTCCATGAAAGCAATGACACTATATGTCCACTCCATCATCCACCGTGTTGGGCTCAGGCCTGGGCACAGAGTATGATTAATGAATGAGCACAGCTGAACCCAAAGCCCAAGAGCTTACAGCCAGGGTGGTCCGAGGAGAAGATGCAACACACTTCAGTGAAGGCTGTCACTGCTGAGATCGGAGCCCGTGGGAGCATGGGGTGCAGGGGCCGCGAACTCACAAGTGCTGGGACAGGAGGACTGGGGGCAGGCTTCCTGCAGGAGATATTTCACTAGCTTACCTTTCCAGCATCACGGATGTCAGGATCTCAACCTCAATTGTCTCCTGAAATCATAATCCTAAACCTCAAATCTATACAAGTCTCCAACATGTAGGTTCCCTCCATCACAGAAATATTTTCTTTCAAAATATGTCCCATGTCACAGTCCTGGGAGATGGAGGTGGTGCAAAAGAAAAATAAGCAAAACAATCCTCAATGTGACATAACCTTAAATATTTTTAAGATTAATATTGAATGTTAGTCCTAGAAAAATGGCCACACCTGTTACATCTCCGTGACAGCACCTGTCCCTGTGCAGGTCCAGACAGCACAGCTTTCTATTCTCGTGGTGACTATATGTCCTCCTGGGGATGCCAGACACACAGAATACGATGTGCATAGCGCCCTCTGGAGTTGGGCAGCACCCAATGCTTGACTGTGCCTTCGCCACCCAGTCTTTGAAGAAGAGAAAGTAAAAGGCTCAGGACTTGAAAAGGGAACCCTCCTACACTGTTGGTGGGAATGTAAATTGATGCAGCCACTATGGAGAACAGTATGGGGGTTCCTTAAAAAACTAAAAATAGAGTTACCACATGACCCAGCAATCCCACTCCTGGGCACATATCCAGAAAACTCTACTTAGAAAAGATACATGCACCCCAAATGTTCACAGCAGCACTATCTACAAGAGCCAAGACATGGAAGCAACAGAGGAATGGATAAAGAAGATGTGGTACATATATACAATGGAATATTACTCAGCCATGACAAAGAATAAAATAATGCCATTTGCAGCAACATGGATGGACCTAAAGATCATCATACTAAGTGAAGTAAGTCAGAGAAAGACAAATATCATATGATATCAATTATATGTGGAATCTAAAATATGATACAAATGAACAAAAACAGACTCAGAGGCAAAGAAAACAAACTTCTGGTTACCAAAGGGGAAAGCAGCGGGGGTGGGGGGGGAGGGGATAAATTAGGAATTTGGTATTAACAGATACACAGTTCTATATATAAAATAGATTAACAACAAGGACCTACTGTATAGCGTAGGGAACTCTACTCAATATCTTGTAATAACCTATAATAGAAAAGAATCTGAAAAAGAATCACTAAACTAAAACTGAATCACTTTGCTGTACACCTGAAACATTGTAAATCAATACTTCAATAAAAATATATATAGTCAAAACAAATAAATAAATAAATGAAAGGCTCAGGACTTCTTTGGGATTAGAAGTTAATTTCTTTCCTAAACTCAGTCATCTTACATTTTTATACATCAACTATACTTTCGCCTACAAATAAGACAAGCTCTTTATTACATGGAAACCTTATCACCCAAGACCCATAGTAAAATTGGCAAGCAACAGATGTCTACTAAGCATTTATTTTAAACATAACACTCACTAAACTAGGTGCCAAAAGGAGAAAAAGAAGCTAAGTATTGTCCCCTTCCTTCAAAATGCTGGTGGTGGGTTGAATAACAGCCCTAAAGATATCCAAGTCCTAATCCCTGGAACCTGTGGCTGTTACCTTACATGACAAAAGGGACCTTGCAGGTGTGGTTATGTTATACATCTTCAGATGGGACTCTTACCCTGGAGTGTCTGGATGGACATTCAATGTAAATATCAGCGTCCTTATAAAATGGGAGGCCCAGGGCGATTTGACTACAGACCAAAGAGGAGATGAGATGGTCATGAGACAAAGCGTGCAGAATTGGAGCAGAGTGGCCGCAGAGAAGAAATGCCCGCAGGCACCAGAAGTTGAAAGAGGCAGGGAAACTGACTCCCTTCCCGAGGGAGAGAGCCACGCCCACACCTTGACTGAGCCCCGTTAAGACTCAGTCCAAACTTCTGAGCTCCAGAAGTATAAGAGAATGCATTTCTGTTCTTAAGAGCCACCAAGTTGTGGTGATTTGCTAAAGCAGCAATAAGGAAACGAATAGAATGCCGTACACACTTAAGGCATCAAGACAAGAGTGGAACCAAGACATGTTCCCAAGGAAAGGAAATGAGTAGCCCCATTCCTGGTATGAGCAAATCAAGAGGGCGTGGTAAGCAGAGAGTCCAGGAGAGCCTCCGGCAGGAGAGGGTATTGAAACTGACTTTGTTAAATAAGGAAAAGAAGATGATACTGGGAGTCGTTTCAAACCGAGGAACAAGACTAGCAATCCTCCCAGTCTGGAGGGAGAAAGGTGTTGAACAACTACGGTTTACATGATACTCAACTCAGCTACTGCGGGCTGCTGGCTCCAGATGACTCGGGCTCATCAGAGACAACCAGCCACAGGTGGAGAACTTGACGGCTGCGGGTCCGACATAGGCCATCATCACCATCGTTGATATTGTTATAATTAATATTATCACAGTAAATAATACCAACCTCCTTTTGGAGCAATGCTTTTAGAGCTAGAAAAACGTAGTTTTAAATGGCTGCACTGTTCACTAGCTTTGTGATGACCAACGCGTCACTTAACCTCTCTGATTCTGGTTTCCAGATAACACTTATCTCCAAGTGTTTTCGAGAGGATTAAATGACATGGCATATGGAATGCACATCGTGTAGTGATTGCCTGGAGTATATTCTCAATATGACCAGTCCTTATAACAAGCCTGTGAGGGGCGTCCAGCACCACCTGCCTCAAAAGATCCCCCCCTTCTCTGCCTCATTGGATTGACCAGAGCTTCCCACTCCTCTGGCACAAATAAGGACCAAGGCCCACGGCACAATGACCGCTTGTGAATAATAGGCTAGTCCTTAGGCTGTGTTCCCCAATATGGTGGACACTAGCCCCATGTGGATACTGAACATTTGCAATGGGGCCAGCCTGCAGCCTGAATTGAGATGGGCTGCAAGTGTGAAATATACACCAGATTTGAAGATTTCACACGAAAAAAGAATGTCAATATCTCAATCATTTTCATATTGATTACCTAATCAGTGTAATCAACGAATGGTATAGTGAGTTAACTATAACACATTATTAAAATTAATTTCACCTTCTCTTCCCTTTCTAACGTGGTTTCTAGAAAGTTTAAAATTACACAAGTAGCTCACATTTGCAATTGGGTATCAGCCCTGTTCTAAAGGGAGCCCCTCTGCCCCCTGCAGGTGTGATGTATGCTTGGCAAGAGGCAACCATGTTCCTCTACACACGTGCTTACTGTCCTTTGTACTTGTTATTGTCATGATGCAACCTGATTAAATATTAAAATAGAAGAATAAAAAGTGGCTTGTTGTTTCCCGGAAAGACTTGAAAATGGTGAATTGCTAAAATAAATTACTATTAAGTGTAGATGTGACAAATGTAAAAAATGGAGAGAAATTGTAAAATAGATCAAGGGGCACTTTACTGAGTTTCTTACATGAGGCTGTTTGTTATTCCCTCTTTACACACATAAAAACTGGATGTCTATATAATACATCATAGGTATGACTTAGGTAAGACATTTCACACTAATCAGGAAAATCTATCCAGAGAACTGATGCTGGCCTGGCATCAAAAGATTGTTGAATGAACGTACTTTTAGACATTTGAAGTAAAATTAAAATTTTGTGTTATGCAGATGTCATTTTTATATTTCCCCACTTAAACTAATTTTTTTCATTTATTAACAACCAGTCCTAATTGGATTGTGTTAGAGAACGTCTTGCTACATTATTACTTATTAAGAGAAGGAGAACCAAGTAACTTAAGGCGCTTGTCCAAGGATGTCATCGAGCATAAATGGGGCCAAAGCTCAGGCACAAATCTCTTTGGATCCAAAGCCCAAGAGTCTCCCATTTTGCTGCACTATCTCTTGGTTTATAAAAACAACTTAGGCCAAGATTTACAGTTGAATGAAAATAACTATGTCACCCTAATTCCCCCAAGAACACATTGATCTCTATAGGATTAATTCACGTGAGCAAAATTAACCTAAAACCAAATTTTCAAAAGAGAGCCTTCATTGACCATATGCAATTAAATTACCCTGTAAAAAAAACCCACAACATCTTAGGCCAGGTGCAATTGAATTTTCCCATTTGGCCATTTCTTCCTCGTTTAGAAAATGTAAGCAGTCAGTACAGAGCGTAACGAGGCCCAACTATTGACCTCCACAGGTCGATAGGGATGGTCGATATTAGTCGGACACAGTTCAGTTGTCAAATTTGCACTTGAGGAAAAGATTACTGTTTCAGTTCTTATTACTTTTTCCAGGAACCAACGGATTCCCTGTGGTTTTCTGTGTAACCTATCTGTGATATTCAAAGCGAAGCTGCCTTCAGATGTGATATTGACCTTAGACGGTGATCCTGCAGGACAGAGAAAGTGTTCCTGGCCTGAGCGTTTGTGCTTCACCCACAGACTTATCCTAATCCTCGCCAGTCACCTCGCTTTGAAAGAACCGGATACTAAGGTGTACCAATCGGGCTGGGAGGGGGTGGGTCTGAGCAGTAATAACATAATCCTACCTTTCCCACATTTATCATTGAATGAAACCTAATTGCACCTCTCGTTCTAACAGACAATAAATAAATTGGAATTTTCAACTGCCAAATGAAAAGACGATGGAAACTATTCAGATGGACCAGTGAAAATGCATCACCGTGTGCGTGGTTAACCTTCGGGAAGCAGGGAGAGGAACCTTTCTCTTCCACAGGCACTAAGTTTCTGCTGCAAAAAGGAGAAGGCATGGGGCCGTCCTCCTTCCCTGACTCAGAAGCAGAAGCAGGTTCTCAGCTGTTCGTGCGCACCGTGTCTCAGGAATACGACATCTCGGCGCTGCCCCTGCAAGCGCCAAGTAATGTAACAAATGAGATGCTTAATAGAGCGGATCAGGGCAGAAAATTGTGCACATCAGCGTCACAGTCTGTAAGCTGTAGTCGACTAATGACTCTCATTGTGCCAAATTTTGAAGGAGAAACAGATGAATTTGAGATGGCATTCAGGATGTGGGAAGAAAATATGGGTTCTAAGACTTCTATACCCAGAGATCATCTTCTCCTCACTCAGCCCTGCAAGTAAAGCTACCTACCCTCAGTCTGCCTCATCCTCTAGCTCCCAGACACATCAGATGCTGACCATCTGTTCATCCTTTCCAATCAGGGTGGGGAAGGGCAGGGAACACCTCCCCAGACAAACCTCCATAGTCTCCGGGTCTTTGTGGGACACTGGTTAGACATTTCCACTTTCCTAGGATAGCTATTTTAAAATCAATAATAAAAGAATCTCCTTTCCTAGCTAAGCTGTGAAAAACCATTTGGCAACTGATTGTTTAATAAGTGAAAACAAACTAAACATCAGTTCATTAAGTCACTGAGCCATATATTTGGTTTTTATTGGGCATCTAGTATGTGCTAGCAATGAGATAGGCATCAGGACACAAAAATAAATGAGATGTAGTGTCGGGCTCAAAGAGCTTGGTGTATAATGCAAGAGGCAAAATGTAAGTAGAGCACAAGTGTGTAAAACGGAGGCATAAACCAGGTGGGGCAGTCAAGAAAGACTTCCACAAGGAAGAAGTAAAATTGGGTCTTAAAGGATAAGTAGAAATGTGTCAAAGGGAGAATAGATGAGAAGCACAGAGACCACTCTCTGAAAAGATCCAGAATCATGGAAAGTTTAGGTAAAGGGAGAGCTATCAGAGACTGGTGAAGAAAGAGGGAAGAAGGGAGGGAGGGAGGGAAGGGAGGGAAGGAATGGAGGGAGGAAGGGGTGGAGAAAGAAGAAAGAGAAAAGTTGGGGGCTTAGTCTAAAAACTACACATACCACGATGAAGCGTCTGGCCTCAGAGGCTCAGAGGCTATGACAACTCACCAGAGCTTTATAAGCCTGGGAAAGGGGGAGACACGCTCAGGTGTATGTGTTAAAAAAGATAATCCCAACACAGCAACTGGCACCAACAGGACCTCAGTATGTATCTGACCATGGAAAACGAATGTCAAGGCCGTACTGGAAGGGAGGTCCATTGAAGAAAAAGAAGAGACTAGTGTCACAATGAATGAAATACAGGTGAGAGAAATGAGGACACCCCACAGGCAACAACAGGGGGAAAGAACAGGAGGGAGTGACCAGCCGGTGTTAAGGGGTATGACAGGTGTCACTCGTTTAGAGATTGGACATCAAGGAGAGAGGAAAAGAGTCCTGCTTGTGGGATTCAGTGGATGGTGGACCCTCTCACGGAGAGAAGAAAGGTAACAGAAGGAGCAAGTGTCTCTGGGAAAATCGTAAGTTCTTCCCTTATCTCTGTTGTAATAATGTGCGTATTTATGAGAGTACATCTTTAATATGTCTCCCTTTAGTTTCTAAATTCCATGGAGGCCATATAGACCATGACATAATGTTTGGTACAGAGTAAGTGCTCAGTTTAATTTAGGGAAGGGAGAAGGGAGGGAAGGAGGGGGAGGGGCATGGAGGGAAGAAGGCAGTTAGTACAAGTGGGTCCAGAGTCCAGGCCAGGAGAGAAGTGCATGGGTCTGCAAATAGAATCCTTCTCATAAAACCCAAAGTTCATTTGAACGTTATTGAATCAGTGGCGTTATATAAATGCAGCTTTGCCTCGTCCATCCCAATATCGATTTTAAACTTCGACAAATTGGTCTCCAGCTAAAGGGCATTTTTTACATGTGTCTCTATCTATTTCGGGTGAAGTTGCATCTACATGATTAATTTTTAAGGTAGTCTCTGTAGCTGAACTATTACTCTATCTTAATTTGAAAGCGTCCTGAAAGTGTGGTAGGAAATTAATGATCTTTATTTGCCTTCCCATATGGGGTACCAGACACAATAACACACTTCCCAGTCCCATTTCAAACAATGAGATGCAAATATCCAGAAAACTGCAGGCGTTCTAACAGGCACCACCTGAGAAGTGAATCCCCGAAGCCAAAGTTTTCAGGATTGACAACAAAAGCCCCTACACGGCATTAAAGCAACAGCTATCACTTGGCCAATTTGACGACCATTTTGACACCGTCATCACCAGCCATATTTAGAAAAAGGGTTGAAGTGATTAGCACATTCCTGGAAGGAACAGAAAAGGGAAAATTACAGAAGGTAGGCAAAGAACACTGCGTGTTTTCATATGCGGAATCAAATATTCTTTTACACTAGGCTCAATTTTGCCTTTAAGATAAGCCTGACTTAATGGGAGATGACTGACATCCTCCCCTATTTCATCTATTATAATGTTCTTCAGTCGCCTGAGCGCTCCTTAATCAAAAGAAGAGTTCCTCACCACCCTTGCATATCAAAGGAGAAGGTTTCTATAGCTATTACTGAACCAAAGAATTATTCTTTGAAGAACCTAAGGTGAAACATTGAAAAATCCTTCCGAGATACAGATGAAAAATGCCACATGTGTGTTTCCCCCAATTATCCGGTGCAATCCATCAAAAGACTAATAAAAACGCAGGCCCACACTCACTTGATACATGTATTCACCTCTCCTATTCTTCTTGCTTTTTCCGTGTGAATGTGATCCACTCACCTTACTCACGTGGAGTAAAGAAGGACTAGGTAAAAAGGCCAGCCCTGATTAAAGAGCCAGGTGAGGAAACGACCCCTGAAATGCTTTCATTTCAATAAACCTTTTATGCTAAAGAGCCAGGCCAGGGCGGGAGAGACATCGCCATGGTAGAGCAAAAAAATATGTAACACACGAACAATAGTAAGATTTTCTGCATTAAAGCATGTCCTATCTGTGGCCAGAATGCCACTGGGTAAAAGTTATTTAATTACTTTGTTCTGGAAACCCATGCCTTTTGGGTTCAAAAGAAGGCCTTTAGAAAGCCAGCTGGGAATTAAGATAATTAGCACGTAGCCCATTATTCAAAAGCTCAATCCTGTGAGATTAAATCATTACAAAATCAAGTCAGAAATGACTCGACGTTTTTAATGCTGCGGCTGGCAAATGAACTCTTTTATTTTTAATTTCTTTTTTTACGATGGAAACCTACCCATTTGAAACCAGAAGCTGTTAACTTGCTCCTTGAATTTAACATCTGGTAACATTTTCATCTTTTGCAAACTAATAAAATGTTATAGTATTTTTGACAGTGGGAGTTCAGTGCCAGAAGAAATTTTATCAGTACAAAGAGACTACTAAATGGGTTTCTTACTGGGCCATGGGGTTTCTTAATCCTTATCTTACAGCATAAAAAAAAAACCACTGCAGGGAAGGTGCTATTTGCCTCTAATTTCTCCAGGAATTAATTTAGGGAGAACTTAATGGCCAAAAAAGGGGCTACAACACGCCCCCTACAGTGTGTTAATGTGTAGAGCAAAATCTGCTGGTGTTTGAGTGTTTGGGTTATTGAAAGCCTTCCTGATATGACACCTTCACTGCAATCATTCTTTCCTTCTTTTTCTATCGATTACATCTATCTTTTATTGGACCGCCCTGATCATTCATCGATTTTGTTTGTAAAACAACCTTAACTTTTATTACCATAGTCCAAGGCAAACTTATGCAATATTACTGGCAAACTTTTTATAAGGGAAAACGAAAACACTGGGCCATTGAGCAGAGCCTTCTCAGAGTGTTTCCAGAGGGTTCCGCATTGTGGGTTCGCGTCCTGAAAGAGCAGAGATGTTTTACCGAACAACTGGTCACGGAGCAGCATGGTGAACAGACAATGGCTGTGGACGTGAGCATCGAGATGCTAGATTCCGGTTCTCGCACCTGTAAATTCTAGAGACTTGCTCAAGTCCCTTAAATTCTCTGAACTTCCATTTTCTCATCTGCAAAACTGGGGAAATACGATGTGAGAATTAAGGTAACAGTTGTCGTGACTGGCAATGAGAGGGCTCGCTAAGAGTCACGGTTATTCTCATTATTCCTGTCCGGGGTGCTGTAGGAAGGTGCAATTGACAATAATTATTTTAAATAACAGATACACACACTACTAGATATAAAATAGATAATCAGCAAGGACCTACTGTATAGCACAGGGAACCATAGTCAATGTCTTATAATAACCTATAAGGGAAAAGAATCTGAAAAAGAATACATGTATGTATAACTGAATCACTTTGCAGTACACCTGAAACTAACACAATATTGTACATCAACTATACGTCAAGGAAAAAAAAGAGAAAAAAATGTTTCAGTCTCCTTATGATTTCGAGCAGCAAGAAGCTACAAGCACATACACACACACACACACACACACACACACACACACGCACGATGAGTTTCTTTGACCACGGCAATACAACATAAAAATGAAACGTTTGTCTGCTCAATTTTTCGAAGCCTCTGCACACAAATAAATTATTCAGCAAGGACTTGGAAGCACAAATTACTTCTCTGAGGACAAGGAGGGTCATGCCCAGTAAATGCTCTGATTAAAAGGTTCTGGGCTGGGTGTGATTTGTCAGTGGTATTATAGAAACAACTCAGAGGTCGGAAAGAGAATTAGCACCTTTTCAAAAGAAAAACAAAACAAAACAAAAATCATCTAAAATCTTGGTGAAGGAAAAAATGGTACTCTCACCCACGTGTTCTATGCAGTACTCACACGGAATTGAGGAAGGACCTCAGCTGAACAGCTCTCTGTGCCAAGAACATGATCTTATTGTTATTAAAGTAACATAATTGCTAATGTTTTTTGAATACTTACTATATGTCTGGCACATGCTAAGTGCTTTTCACAGGTTGTCTTTCTGAATAACTCTGGAAGGAAATGAGAGCTTTAAAAGATTAATCATTTGTGCCAAATCTCACAGCTACAAAGAGAAATCAAGGGCCTGGTCCTTACCCCAGGTCTATCTGGTTACAAAGCTGACACCTCCTGAGCCTAGGCTATGCCTCTGAAATAATACCTTTTTTTAAGACTTTGTGAGATTAGAACAACTCAGATGTCTCCAAAAAACAAAGTACCTTTAGAAAAAAAACAAAAAAGATGTCTTTAGAAAAACAGTATCTGGCATTTTTCCATGAGAGAGAGGACAACACCTGTACAGCCCTGCAAGTTTACGGATTACAATCAGAGATGCATGTTAAATCCATGAAAGAGAAAAAACTTGGAAATGCGCAGTTAAGTTTGCACGGACAGTAGCCAAAGACCTCATCGTCACTAAGACAGAGAAAAGGGGTAAAGTTAAACTCACGCTTAGAATGTCAAACCGCAAATGGTAAGATGAACTAAACCCAAAGCTTGATCAAAACCGTGCATCTATAATGATAAATCCCTTACCTGTTACGCTGGAGTGCAACTTCCCTTACTGATTTCATGACACAAGATAGAAAACTGTTTGCATTTCAAGCCTTAAGCAGGAGGAAGGAGGTGACAAAAGTCATTTTATGCTGCAAAATTGAGGAGTCACTGAATCCCTGCTGTCCCTTGCCGGTGACCTCATCCTAGACGAGATGCAGAGGCTGGTGGGCAACTGCTGTGTCCCTCTCCTCTCAGCAGCTGTGTCACTTTCGGCAAGTGACTTACCCTCTTTTTGTGTCAGTTATGTGATTTATCAGTTGGAGAAAATCATCTCTCTCTATCTATAGATACTACTGATGGTGTCAACCTCATGGGGCTTTAATAAGGATCCAATGATTTGTAAAGCACTTAGAACAATATCAGCCCAGAGTAGGTTAGTTTTTCATTAAATAAATACTTCTAGGTACGTATCTAAATAGAAATATTTGACCTATTGATAATAGTCACGAAAATCTATTGACTGCTTACCATGTGCCAAGCACTGGGATAAATTCCTGACATGGATTAATTTATTTAATCCTTGCAATAAGGTGTGGAGGTGGGTACTTCTCAGATGAGCAAACTGACATTTGAGAAAATGAGGTCATGTGTTCAAGGTCACATGACTCATAAACCTTGGAACTCAGCCAACCTGGGCCACTTGGCTCTAGTCCTCACTCTTAATTAGAAAATGGATAATTATTCTCCCACATACAGGAAGGAAATCTCATCATTAAAGAAGTAGGAGAACTGGTTCATGGTAAGCATCAAACGAGTTTCTAAACTAGCTTTTTTTTTAATATTTCATTATTTTATTCTAACAATAGGTAATATTTGATCATTTTTCATATTTTTTATTAATTTTTATTGGAGTATAGTTGCTTTACAATGTTGTGTCAGTTTCTAGCTGTACAGCAAAGTGATTCAGCCACATGCATACATACATCCCCTCTTTTTTGGATTTCCTTCCCATTTAGCATTGAGCATTGAGTAGAGTTCCCTGTGCTAACAGTAGGTTCTCATTAGTTATCTATTTTATATATAGTAGCGTATATATGTCAATCCCAATCTCCCAATTCATCCCACCCCTCTTTCTCTCCTTGGTGTCCATATGTTTGTTCTCTATGTCTGTGTCTCTATTTCTGCTTTGCAAATAAGTTCATTTGTATCATTTTTCTAGATTCCACATATAAGCAATATTATACAATATTTGTTTTTCTCTTTCTGACTTACTTCACTCTGTAGGACAATCTCTAGGTCCATCCACGTCTCTGCATATGGCAGTATTTCGTTCCTCTTTATGGCTGAGTAATATTCCACTGTATATATGTACCACATCTTCTTTATCCATTCTAAACTAGCTTATTTAAAATTAAAACAGAGACAACATCGTATATTGTCTTTCACTTAAGAGGAACGTAGGTGCATTTGTCAACGATCATTTATGTGATTCCACATGTATCTTCAAACTCTTATCCTTCCAATATTGATTGACTTCACTATAAACAGACAAAAAGAAAATAGCCACAGAGATTAACTATGACCTAGGTACGTTAGGTCATACTTAGTATGACCTAAGTACCTTGTTCTCTACAGGATCTTCCCATCTTAATTATTAGGTCTCCATTAGACTAATGACAAGCCGTTCTCCCCTTCATCGTCCTCAAGTTACACTCTTAGATACACACAGAAGATGCCAGATACTGAAATCTGTCCTGTTCCACGTGCTGTCCTAGCCCACTGCTTCCCAAACCATGTCCAGGTAAAAACGTTCTGTGGGAAGTAATTGCATGTCCAAGAAAAAAAAAAATCCCAAACAAATAAGTTGATATGTTTAACTGTTAACCAGTTTCCTTTTTTACTGCAGAATTTCTCAGAGCAACAAATATATTGGCCTGTGTGTGTGCTATGAACCTCCACGAGGGGGATTTAATAAAACATCGTTTCCCACATTTATTTGATCACAGAGACAGTACATACTAGAGCACAGATTTCTATCTCCTGGAGGTAAATGAGCTCCAGAACACACTCTGGTCCCTGGCACTTTAGCATGATCTGTGTCTAACACATTACCATTTTCAAAGGTAGGTATTACTACCTCTGCTATGAGACTGACACTAAAGCTAGAGATACCAAGAAACTTGGCTGACATTGTAGTTACTAGTGTCTGCAACAGGATTCAAACTCAGGTTGAACTGCTACAAACAGTCCTGCTCTCCCCATCCACAGAGAAATGGGCCAAGCCCTCCCAAAGGCAGGCTGCCAGCTCACTCCCCACTTCTCCTTCCTCCCAGCCCTCTGGTTACCACCAGCAGGAACCTGACATCTGGATGAGAAGAAAGAAAACCCATAAGTGTGTCCTTGATTTTCTTTCCTCCTCCTCTTCCTCACCCCCTAGGGTAGAGTATGTCCCATAAAGTTGACATCTGACTCTGAGGATTTTTGAAAAAACAAAATTTTGATCCACTGGAACATGAGTACAAAAATCCTCTTCAAAGACTACTAGGAACCCAGAAATGTGCGAGTGTAGCTCAAATTTTCATCTGGAAAAAATGCAGGTCCTTTGGCCTGGCTGAGCCGTAAGCTTCTATTGGTAGGGAGACGGGGTGAGGATGGGGCAGAATACAATCTAAGTTCACTTAGGAGCTCAAGAATCAGACTTTTACCTTTCTTAGTTGCAAGAATCATATGTACCCCTATGGATATAGCATTTCTTTCCTTAGGATAAATGAAAGTAGCCCCATAGCACATCCAGACTTTTCCTAATATGCTCAAAAATTGACTATCACATATATAAGAATCACATAATTGTTTCATTCACACTAATATCACCCAAATATTTCTTCTTTCTACAGCCTTCATCCTCTCATTTAATACTTTATCAGCGGTGATTTTATTGAGCTTATACTGTAGGCTTTACATATTCTTTCTAATCCTCTCTATGACTCTGCAAGATACATAAAGAACAAGAATTTCTTAACCCCTCTGAGTAAATTAGGATTTAACTTAATTGTGAAAACATTTCCTTAATATTTAATACTTATCTCTTCTACTCCAATTCAGGATTTTTGTGGTTATTACAGAAAAAAATACTTATAATAAAATACTTAAATGATTTGTAAACACTAAAAACACAGATTATTTTCTTTAGTGGAGCAAGCAAACCTTACGGTCATTGCCATGCATACAGGTAGTGGCTTTCATTTCTAGGTAACTGTAACGTGGCAGGGAATTATTCAGAATTTGAACCTTCTACTCTGAATTAGAGTCCTAATTCAAAGGTCTCCTTCTCCTTCAGCTCCCTCTCAAGTTTTCATTGATGTATTTTACTTGGGTCAAATCAATGCAGTCCTTTCTAAACTGCAAGGTAACAGGAACCAGACCCTAAACATTATGTAATAAAATAAATAATTTTCCCTTGTGTTCAATCCTTTTCTCACATGTCTGACATGGCTTCACCATATAAGGAGCTAGCATTTGTTTTCAACACTGATCTGTCCTCAGCTTCTGAGATTTTTGACAGCAAAGCCTCTTTTTTAAAAAAAAATTTTATTTATTTATTTATTTTTGGCTGCGTTGGGTCTTCGTTGCTGCGCGTGGGCTTTCTCTAGTTGCGTCGAGCAGAGGCTACTCTTCGTTGAGGTGTGTGGGCTTCTCATTGCGGTGGCTTCTCTTGTTGCGGAGCACAGGTTCTAGGCACGAGGGCTTCAGTAGTTGTGGCACGCGGGCTCAGTAGTTGTGGCTCGCGGGCTCTAGAGCACAGGCTCAGTAGTTGTGTTGCACGGGATTAGTTGGTCCGCGACATGTGGGATCTTCCCGGACCAGGGCTCGAACCCGTGTCCCCTGCATTGGCAGGTGTATTCTTAACCACCGCGCCACCAGGGAAGTCCAAAGCCTCTTGATTGGGAGTAAAGGCTGAGAAAACATGTAACCAACCAAACTAAACACAAATCCATTTTTCAAATGCTCACATTTGAGTTGTCCTCTAAATATCTATGGCTCATAACACACAAAAGAAATTAGAAGACAGAGAGTCTGTACTCCCTTCAAAGTAAACTCTTAAAATATTTTAAAATCTGTCCAACAAAAACTGGTACTTTATATTTTACTGAATTTGGATGTTTGCACAGTATTCAATCATTCTGTGAATATAATTAAGGGGGTACTTTTCATAAACACTGTTGTCGACACCTATACATTTTTGGTAGCTAATAAACATTACCCAAAGAAACTTCTTTTTTCATTTGCAGATGTCAAGTTTAGGGAAGAAAAGATGTGAAGTCAGGAGAGTGTTTGAACTTGCTCAAGTAGGTGGAGAGGGAAAAGAGCTGAATTCAGCCACAGTCTGATGAAAGGTTGGAGTATGTGTCCTGGGTCATTCAGTTAAAGAATGAATAAAAATAGAATAAACAGGAAATGGTAGAAATGAGAGAAGCCACAGATTTCAACAAGGGGTGGTATCAATTCCCACTAAATGCTCCATGTTTAATTAATACATTCCTCTACTCTCAGGATTAGTAAATCTTTTAGGCAAAATTTTATTTTAAATAAATTCATGTCCAAATATAAACATGTATTAATTAATGGTAACCATTTCCTTCATTTACCCAAGAAAACATGTAAGCCAGTAATGGCCATCTAACTTTAAATGCATAACTGGTATGTTTCAGACCCAAGAGAGATTTGACGGTATGACAACTGACATGCAGTAGCGGACAGAATACTCTCCTATCAAGAAAATTCCCTACAGCACAGAAACCTCGAGAGTAAAACACGTTTCTTAGGGTAAAATAAAATTGAGGATGGAGAATTTTCAAATGAAAATTCCTATTTTCTTTACTGGAAGAGATCCAGAAAATATGAGAAATGGATAAACAGTGGTGGATGAGAAGCAGGAAAGGCTTTTGCTTTTTTATGGGATTTAGTAAAATGTCACCTTGACCCCAGGATGTCACCAAGTCCTGTGATGACAGGTCACGTCCAGTTACAGTTAATGGGAGCCCCACTCGGCATCTTATATCAAGCTGCCAATTTAGCTCAAAATACGGAAAAAGATCAACCCAGTTCAATAAGAAGAGAAGGACGGGGAAGAAGGATGAGGTAGAGATGAAATATTTAGGAAAATTAGAAATACACACTTTCTGGGGCAAAATCCACTGAAGAAGACAGTAATGTACACAGTTTTAGATTTACCATGAAGCTCAAGATTAGGGACCCGCTCACTGCATGGCCCTTCCAAGGTCTGTGGTGATGACCCAGAAATGTGTTCACAGGGTGACATAATTTTGTAAAATTTGCAAAAGTTGGCTCTTTTAAATACAATGGGTTAAGATTGAGGTCATTTCCTACTCCAACTTGTCCTCTTTTTTTTCCTTCTTGTTGTGAAGCGTGGAGAAGCTAGTATACAGCTGAGGGGAAGTTGAGTTTGGGGTACATTTAATTTGGAGTATCACCTTGGGTCAGATCAGGAGATGAACATCACAGTAATTTTAGGTGGAAAGACTTAATTCAAAGAATTATTGATTGTCCTACTAAGTGAATTAAGTCAGACACAGAAAGACAAATATCATAAGATACCGCTTGTATGTAGAATCTAAAAAAATGGGTACAAACAAAATTATTTACAAAACAGAAGTAGAGTCACGGATGTAGAAAGCAAAGTTATGGTTACCAAAGGATAAGGGGGGAGGGATAAACTGGGAGATTGGGACTGACATACACACACTACTGTATGTAAAACAGATAACAAATAAGGACCTACTGTATAGCACAGGGAACTCTACTCAATACTCTGTAATGGCTTATATGGGAAAAGAATCTAAAAAAGAGTGGATATAGGTATATGTAGAACTGATTCACTTTGCTGTACACCTGAAACAAACACAACATTGTAAATCAACTATACTCCAATAAAAATTTTTTTTAAATAAAATAAATTTTGACAGATAATGACAAAAAAAAATTATTAACTGTGAAGGTAGAGTTGAGTAAAGAGGGATTGGCTGGCAAGAAAGAGAAGTCTAAAAATATAGGAATGACAGAAATAAAGGACAGTCACTGCCCCAGGGCTGAGATCAAGTGCCCAAGGGAGGCCTTCCTTAATCGAGAGCCCGACTTTGCTAGGAAGGGGAGGGCTGTAGCTCCTTGAGGGGCAGAGAAGTCACCTTGGTGGATCTTGCAAGAAACCTCCCTCCAGGGTGCCAGGAAGGCTGTTTATGGAACAGCACCTTACTAGCGGCACTAGGAGAAGCTGCTGACGACTGGGCATTGCAGGCCACTTGTGCACAGCAGGAGCCTGTTTCTGGAGAAGCTGCAGGAGCTACAGGAGCTGCAGGAGCTGGTGTGGAGAAGCCTCTGGATACTAAGGACACTGCCCAAGGAAGATGCAACCCAAGGAGGATGCAGAAAAGGGCAGCAAAGCCCTTCCCTCCTGTAACATCTCTCCGGCGCCCTCTACAGACCAAGCTTAACATGGCAGCAGCTGGCAGAGGCAAAATATAAACGGCCCAGATCCATTTTTAGAGAGCAGGCAATGAATTTGGAACTGAGAAGCAGTAAATTGATAACTAGCACAGTTGACCCCTGTGGCTATGCAGCCTCTATATGCACTTTTTTTTTTTTAACTTATTTATTTTTGGCTGTGTTGGGTCTTCGTTTCTGTGCGAGGGCTTTCTCTAGTTGTGGCAACCGGGGGCCACTCTTCATCGCGGTGTGCGGGCCTCTCACTGTCGCGGCCTCTCCTGTTGCGGAGCACAGGCTTCAGACGCGCAGGCTCAGTAGTTGTGGCTCACGGGCCTAGTTGCTCCGTGGCCTGTGGGATATTCCCAGACCAGGGCTCGAACCCGTGTCCCCTGCATTGGCAGGCAGACCCTCAACCACTGCGCCACCAGGGAAGCCCTATTTGCACTTTTATTTGGACACATATTTGAACTCCTGTACATCAACAAAACAACTTTATATTTCTATTTAAAAGGAGCTACCGATCTCACAAGTAAAGATGTTCTTACTCCTTCCCCTCAAAATGAGAATCACGGTCCCAACAGTCACTGTATACATTGCTGCCTAAATTAATTACCTCTCCCAGTGCAAACTCTACTAACTAAAGACTCAACTGAAAAATGAACACCCAGCACACTTGTATATAAAATAAAAATGGGAAGGAGTACAAAGAAGATGGTAAGTACATGCAAATAAATCTGCACATGTAAAGAAGAGGAAATATGGAAAGCTGCTATCGTCCTTGCTTCTCTGATTGGTCCTGAGGTTGTAGCTGGTATCTGGGGCATCTTTCTTCAATACCCATTCTAAATTTCCCTCCCTCTCAGCCAGAACCTCAGCTGCTCTGGGTTCTTTACCTGGTGGAGTGATGCAAACCTTCATTTCATTAGGGTCGGAGTACTTAATTGTCCTGCCTTTTTTTTTTTTTTTTTTTTTTTTTGCTTTTTTTGTTTGTTTTGGTAAAGTTTTCCATTACCCTTTCCTTGGGTGTGGATGTACTAAAGGCCCCCAGGGAGTCCTATGGGTCTCATTGGCCCCCTTCTGTAGCAGGAGCCCAAGGTGTCCTTGGTAATCAGGTGTAATCACTTAAGCCACAGAATTAACTCATTTTTGTTTGCCTGTTGGTTCAGTGCATAAGGAGCCCCAAATGAACGTGTGTCAGTCTCATCTTCCAGGTCAGTGGCAGAACTGCCACGTCCCCTGTTGGAAGCATTTCCCTCTTGAGGACCAAGACACCTAAACCAGCAGAGCCCATGGTTTCTTCTTCCGTGTCTGCTCAAACCTGGCAGCTTTGTGAATGACTCATCATTCCCGCTTCAGATGAGCTGAAGCAGCGCCTGCAAATGTGTATATAGTGCCTCCAAATTCAAAAAGGCTTCCGTTTATCACAGGTGGTGCAAGGCCCAGCCACGTGCTTTTCACCTTAGAGAGGACATCTCGGCAGGCTCCGAACTCTCCAACTCCCAGAAACGTCACTGAGGTGGTAGGACCCTGGATCTCTGTGGAGTTCCACCCTCCTGTTTGCATGTTTTACTGAGAATTTTAAAGTCCTTACTACCTGCTGTGCATCAAATCCAGTCCACACAATGTCCGTGTAGCGGACCAGGTGATGCATCATGGAATAGCGAGATATAGGTATGCGTTTTCAGTCGCTTCCACGTAAAGTTGACTATTGACAACCATTCTTGCGTAGGAATGAATATCAAGACTTGTTCTGCCTATTCACTGAGGATTGTGACACAAAAGTGCATGAACAGATATCACACACAGTGCGAATTCTGGCAACTGGTACCTGAAGTGAATGAGCAGTAAAAAGTGAGGGAGAAACAAGGTGTAAATTATACAAAGGCAGAAGCTGATCTGTGGAAATTTCTTACAGTCATCACACATGCTTATCTGTTAAGTAGAGGATTCAGCTCTCGTAAATACTTAGGCACAATGGAATCATTTGATAATGAAGCATAGATAGTTACAAAGCACCATGCTGTTTTTTTTTCTTTTTTGATGGGAATCAACTGAAATAGAATCAATAAGAATTCCTTCGTTTGTAGGGCACAGACCTGTAGGAGTATTACACACAGCACGAACATTTTTCTGTGAAATCCCATGTTTTATGCATCCCACCTAACAATAGTAAAAATCCAATGCTTATCAACCACGTAGGAAAAAAAGACTGAATTGTCTTTCTATTTTCTCTATTAGAATTATGACCAAAATGTTTGTCATTGGAAGAGGAAAACCAAGAATATGCAAGCACACTTACTATTTAATTAATAAGAAAATTGTTACTTGCTTGGATTTTGTGTTGTTTATGGTATTTGTCAGCCTTTTAAAAAATTTTCATTTCTTGTATTCTCTTCACTCATTCTGGATACATATCCGCTTTTGTATTTAACTCTATATTGATAATTTTGTACATTTCTATTTAAATTTTCCAAAAGTATATTAGCTTTCAGTCCACCCAAACTTGGATCTACCCCTGTGTAGGTGAGACACACAGAGATGGGTCTTGTAACTCCAAATCCAAATCTGATGATTTAGTACTCACACATGTTTAAAATCAAGCATTATTTAGATAGTAATCTGAGACTTATGCTTTTCCTTTTTTATTTATTTATTTATTTATTTAAAATTTTGCATATTGTAGCAAACTGATCTTTCTTTTTTTAAACTTTTTTTTTAATTTTTTTTTTTTTATTTTTATTTTTGACTGTGTTGGGTCTTCGTTTCTGTGTGAGGGCTTTCTCTAGTCGTGGCAAGCGGAGGCCACTCTTCATCGCGGTGCGCGGGCCTCTCACTGTCGCGGCCTCTCTTGTTGCGGAGCACAGGCTCCAGACGCGCAGGCTCAGCAATTGTGGCTCACGGGCCTAGTTGCTCCGCGGCATGTGGGATCTTCCCAGACCAGGGCTCGAACCCGTGTGCCCTGCATTGGCAGGCAGACTCTCAACCACTGCGCCACCAGGGAAGCCCCTATGCTTTTTCTTTAATCCTAAAACAGTCAAAACAAATCTAAGATTTCTAATTATTATGGAAACACAACGCTCCATCAACAGATTACCCTCTGCACTGAGACTAACTCACTAAAACAAAGGTCTTGGCTTTAGTTAAGCTCCTCACGTTAGAGTGCTACATTTCTTAAAAGTAAAATTTAAACTTTATTAAAATCTAAACTGAAAAAAAAATTGTGTTCTAAGCCTCACCTCAGGACCCCACAAGCCTATGTGCCACTGAGTCATCGATTTGCATATTTATTATAATATTCTCCCAGCAGGTGGCAGTAAAGTGTCTAGTGCTAAATCAATTAGCATACTACAACAATTTCTGACCGATGAAAAAATGTCTTGAGGACAGGGATTCTTTTTTTCTGATTTAGACAAAGGGCTAGTAGCCCTGCTGAACTGTTTCAGTTATATGAGAATTCTAACCTAAATTAAATGCAAATTTAAGTCTATGATCCTGATGTCTTGCAAAGCTACCCAGAGTTGGGGATTAGCTTACCTTGGAGGAGAGAGGACACATAGTGGTAGCATCATATTCTTTCTTCAGGGAGGATTTTGCTGCATCCCTGATGAGGGGGTATTTCTCTGCATCAAGTTACTATGACTCTTGGAAAAGAACTAACCTGTGAAACGTTAATGGTTGGTAATTCTCAATGAAAACATTCACTGGGAATGGTTAAAAATATTCAAGACAATGTGAATCTAACTGTGATATCCAATTGGACCTGCTATTCATTTTATTTAAAGCTCTGGTCTTCCTTATCATATACTTATGATTTTATGTCCACATATAGAAATATAGTTATTAGATATGTAGTTTAGAAACCCTTAACTAAAAGACCATAAATGGATGTGCTGGATTAGTTATTCCTTTAACTGAAGATTAATACAAGTTGTTCCATTATTTTAGCTGCATAAGATACCCACATATTTGGAATAGCTTTTGCTGCCCTGTGGTTCTTGACAGATTAGACTAAAAAGTCTCATTTCAAACTAAAAAGCATTATAATCCACATTAAAGACATATGATAGGCAAGCACCTCCTCGTTAAGTCGTTTTCCTTCTGTCTTAAAAGTCTAAGAATGGTGCAGATTAGACTGTTTGTACTTTATTTTCATCTTTGACTGGAAAACTTTCAAAGTTTAAAGAATCTATTTGCCATTGATTCCTCTGTCAGTCAATAAGATAGACTTTCTTTGGGGAATTCTGTTTTCTCTCCCTGCTCTTTTGTGATTCTACACCACACAGGATTGTTAAACATCAAAAAATATATCCTTCCTGAATAATCCACCCTCTCCCATTACTATAG
Organism: Balaenoptera acutorostrata; assembly: GCF_949987535.1. Classification (NCBI taxonomy): domain Eukaryota; kingdom Metazoa; phylum Chordata; class Mammalia; order Artiodactyla; family Balaenopteridae; genus Balaenoptera; species Balaenoptera acutorostrata. The sequence goes on along the minus strand of NC_080064.1, from coordinate 194,521,725 downwards.
TCTCATTATGTATGCACAGTGTGAATTTTCATTGTTGTCTTTTGTGTTTGGTGTGCTCATGTGTGTGTGTGTGTGTGTGCATGTGTGTGTGTGTACACTGGGGCTTTGGAGAGAGTATTTTATTTGTGTTTTTTGGGGGGTTTTGATTTGAAGCAAGTGCCCTAGCCACATGTAAGATTTTACTACATCAGACTTCCTATGTGGTTGCAAATAAACATCTTCTCCCTCCAAAGACTACTACCTATTAAAGCGTGACCTCATCTCTCCCAACAAGTAGAAAGTTATCCAACGTAACAATACCTTAAGAATGCTTTGTTCCTGAATGTTCATCAACGCAAGAAGCAGTGAAGTTAGAAATATGAATGCAATCCTGTGTGCCAGTGGACAGGGAAGGGTCAAGGATAAAACAAAAAATGAAGATATTTAGAAAAACTTTGCGGTAGAAGGAGGATGATTTAATAAGTAGCCACTGGGCTTCCCTGGTGGCGCAGCGGTTGAGAATCTGCCTGCCAATGCAGGGGATACGGGTTCGAGCCCTGGTCTGGGAAGATCCCACATGCCGCGGAGCAACTAGGCCCGTGAGCCACAATTGCTGAGCCTGCGCGTCTGGAGCCTGTGCTCCGCAACAAGAGAGGCCACAACAGTGAGAGGCCCGCGCACCGCGATGAAGAGTGGCCCCCGCTTGCTGCAACTAGAGAAAGCCCTCGCACAGAAACGAAGACCCAACACAGCCAAAAATAAATATAAATAAATAAAAACTTTAAAAAAAATAGCTACTTGTTACGGGCAGCTAAGAAAGGGCTGAAATCAAGAGGTTGCACTACAGATCAAGAAAGCATCCTTTTAAAGATACTCATCTGGATGGGAAGCCCGTCTGTTACTGCGTGGTATGAGACACCTGGGCCATTTGAGGTCTAAGGTTCCTTTTAATGGAGGAGTTCTTTGAAATACAACATGATCTACCTTAAAGGAATGAGACACACAGAGAGAGAAGTGGAGAAAAGAGAAGGAGAAAGTGGAGAGCAGAGCAGAGGAGAGGAGAGAGCTGTAGCTTGGACTGAATGTGGAACAAAGGATGGAGATTGATGGGTCCATGAGTCCCTGATTAATGTGCTAAATTGGGTTGAAAATAAGACTCTGACTTAGAAGTTATCTTCTTCTATTACCCAGAAACTGGAAACTGAGGTTCCCAAGTGAAGGACACATTCTGAGAATAACACCAACAACTGGGGACGGACCCCACTTCAAGGATGTACTAAGAGATTCAGAACTAGCCCAACCACAGTCAGTGCTGTTCCCCACTCCACCCTGAGCTCTTAGGTTCATATGTGGATGGGTGCGGAAGGAAGAAGGCAAGAACCAGCTGAGCTGTGTGTGTTCAGCCTGGCAGAGAGTTCTCAGTCCATTTGGGTGCTTCTCTTCCCCTCTCATCCAAAGCACAAGAGCAGAACTGAACGACAGGTAGAGATTAGGGAACCCACAAGAAGAGGAGACCAGCATCTTCATGCTGGTTGGATGTTTTCTTTGTAATGGTTTTATTCACCTGTCCTCTGCACCTATTTGAGCAAGGAAATAGAGAGGGGAATTAGAGAGTGATGGATAAAGGGAGAGGAAGGGGCAGGGAAACTGCACAGCCGCCGACGCACCTGCAGTTCACGAGGTGAGTTTTCCATGGTCAAGTGGACAAAAGGGAAGCCTTCCTGGTCTTGCAGGAACCCTCGCTGAGAGGGCTGTCCATCAGCGGGATCGGTGAGATACCCAGCAGGAGGCAGGCACCAGGCAGGGAGGGAGCGTGGAGGTGGGGGTGGAGGAGGTGAGTTGGAATCAGCTCTCCAAGGCTGTAAAAATGAGGCAGTGTGTTTGCTCCTATGGGGCCCCTGGAGAGCCAGTACTTGGATGTTTATCACCAGTGACACATTTTTCATGAAGTTAATAAAGCCTAAGCTTCCAAAGTCCAGGAAGGGAGCTAAATAATAGAGTGACTTAATCATAGGATTTTGGGGGGTTTTTTTAACTTACAAAAGTAGAATATTGTAACTAAAATTTCTTGCAATCACCATCTCTTTCCACTTCAATGTCCCTTTGGTCACATTTTCTCTCGGGTTGGGTGGTGTTGGGATGCAGTTGAGAGGAAGTGGAGTTGGGAACAGACTTAGTTTGGGGTCAGTGGTATGTGTTCATGTGGATCTCAGTCACCTCCATTCACAGTTAGGTTATTGCTGGCCTTGCTCATATAGAAATGACATCCAGAAATACTCCTAGCACTCATGCGCCAACACATCTGTGGTTGTGCCCTGAAAGTACAGAGTCGGAGGTCATCTTGTGATATGAATATGTCTTAAGTACCCATCACAGAAAGTATGTAAGTAGTGAAAGAGAAACAAATTTTTAATTCTAATTTCAACCAGAAGCTACATGCAGAATTTTTCTACCAAATATTATAGCTCAGATTTAAAGGAAAATAAGTAGATAACTACCCTCAATGTACTTGATATTATTAAAAACTAAATTGTCCAAAAGCATGCATACATACATACATACACAAATAATATTTTAACTCTTGAAGGTGTTATCAGAAAGTTATCAGACCAAACTATGGGTTTGGGGGCACATGTTGGAGGAAAACAGGTTGCAGAGAAATGAAATCATCAGTAATTTGGTAATATTACTAAAAACAATTCAATTTTTAGTAATAGCAAGCTAAAGAAAGCTTTTCTAAACTACCAATATGTTTTTTAAACCGAGCCAACTTGTTTCCTACTGAAAATGAAATTACAAAATCATTGTCATGTAGAGTAGTGCAAAAAGATTATGAAGCCAAGAAAATGTAGAAAACATGTTACAAATGTGTGTTCAGAGGTTAAGAAGCAAAATATGTTGTTTTTCTGAGTTCTATCGTGTTTGCGGTATTCATCAGCTTTTTCATTGTCATAATTTGTTGTGATTTCTCTTCTCATGTTGAGAAAGTATTTACTTTCTTATCTGATTTTGCATCTTTTTCCTTAAGGAGGCTCCGCAAAATTGCTTCAGCCTGAGGCTCCATGCAACGTGGATTCCCACTTGCTTGTCCTGTAAAAACATTGATGGCTAGTCAGTGTTCCAGGAGAGGTGATAATTAACAGAGGAGACCACCAACCTGAGTCATTAAGTTGAATGACGTTTGCTTTTCCTCCCCCGTTTGTTTTCCCAGCATCCAACATCAGAAGAGTTAGGCTTTGATAAGGAGGCTGTGTCCTCACACCAGACTATGTCCTACTCCAAGGAGCAGGAGTGGGAAGAGGATAGAAAGAATTGACTCCACCCCCTCCACCCTCTGGATCTGCTGTATCTCCAGCCTGGCCCTTGATGGAGTTAATAAATTATACAACTTTAAATCAAATATGAAAGTATAATTTTAACTGAACTAGACTGGACTTTTAATAACAGAAAAATACCAAAAAAGTTACGGAATCTTCCCAAGATGTCGTTAAGGAACCTGTTATCTACTCAGGAGAGAAAATTCCACAGAATACTTTTGGAGATAGTGGGTGGAGGAAAATAAATCCAGAACCAGGTAAAGTCTTACCCCCACGAAGTAAAGTCTTCACAAGCAGAGAGTAGAAACAATAACACACCAGCGTACATTGGAAATAGAGATAAGCGTCGACCGGCATGCCCCATCACTGTGCTAAAGAGGGCTGAGTATGGGGACATTGGTTAGTAAATTATATACTTGTTATTTTTCTTAAGTTTATGTTAAAAAATAAGTTGAAACACAACGTTGTAAATCAACTCTTCTTCAATAAAAAAATACCCTCCAAAAATGTTGATCCCTACGTGAGTTACTAACCTAGAACTGGGGACACCCATTACAAAGATGAATTGCAGGAGAGGGAAGGGTTTTCAAAAGAATGGACAAAGAATAGTTTAACTCTTGGATGTGTTATCAGAAAGTTATCAGCACCAGACTATGGGTTTGGGGGGACATGTTGGAGGAAAACAGGTTGTAGAGAAATGAAATCATCATAATTTTGTTTGGGATTTCCTAGATTGGTTTTCTCATAGATCTCCCCATTTAAAGAACATTGAATTAAAGAAGCAAGTATCTGCCTAGGACTTGGTAGGTGCCTCACAATGCTGGGGGCACCAAGAGAGCTTCACCTTGCTCCCTCTACCCTCATGTTTCCTAATCATCTTCATTCTCTTCTACTTGACCAGGAGTCAGAAGAAGGTGGAGTGTCATTGCCTCTTTCCAAGTGGTGACAAATCTATCTCATTACACACATTTCACTTGAAAGCCTCTGATAGATTCTTAGATGCTGAACTTCAGCCTCCCACCAGCCCACCCTCCCCCTCCTGCCAACATGATCTTTCCAAGATAAATGACTATTCATCTGCTTAAAATTATTCAGTGGCTCCCTTCCCTGGAGGAGGAAGTTGAAAGATTTTAATTTGTCATATCAAGTCCTTCTTAATCCGACCCCAGCTTTATCTAAAGCCTCATCCAGTACATTCTCAGACATCATTGCTGTAACCTCACTGAGCCAACTGCTATGCACTTTCTCTGACCAACACCTTTTCCTGAAATTCTCTTTCTTCTTTACTGTTTCGCAAACTCACTCTTCATGACTCAACTGAAGTGACTCACCACCTCTGAATAGTCTTCCAGGACAATTGCTTCCGTAGGAGACTCAGGGACCATTGTGTGTACCCTCAAAGCACCTTGTTATGTGTCTTCAGTATAGCACTCATCTCATTGCACTGTAAACATACCTTTGCTTTTCGGTCTCTAGTAATCGACATTGAAGACTTTCAGATCTGGGACAGAACCTGGTGTTTGGTAATTGCGGAATATCTTATTGATTGATCTGTTGAATGAGTGAGGATGAGCTGGTGTTGGAACCTGAGTAGCAAAGAAACCAACTGGCAGCCTTTGCAAGTGATGATTAGGTCCTGACTCACAGCACTGGCCCAGTGAGACTGGAAAGATTGCAGAGATATTTCTGAAAGAAAATGTAAGGTCCATGAAAGAAATGATGTGGTGATTAAGAAGAGAGCGAAGTTAAGGTTGATGGCATTTCTAGATAAGAACACTACAAGGGATCCTGACATCTTTATGTGCTACAGACATAAAAGGTGGAATGCAGGTTTGGGAGCATGATTAATGAGTGTATATTTGGATATGTCGACAAGTTCCTTTCACGTCAACTCATTTTCATTTAAAGATCACTCCCTGTCATTAATCTTTACTTACTAAACACACCCTCAGTGACTCATGCCCAAAACCGAAGCGTAGAGTGGCCAAGTGGGGACTGCTTGACCCAGAAACACCAGCTGGGTGGGCTAAGAGGCGCTGAGGTTCCACATGGGTGTTTTGAAGTCTCATCTGAGCTGTCAGTTTTATACTTTGAGGGTGGCTGAAATTGCCACCTCCTAGAAGTGAATGATACAGTCATTTTAGCAGTTGTTAAAAACCTGTTCCATATCTCTGCTCTTTCTGCTACCTAAATACTACAGAACACCATTCACCCTCTGTGGACAGAATAACTGCTCACAGATTGTCCCTGAGGTAGCTCGGAAACCAATGTAGGCAATTCGCCTGGACATAGTCCCCCAAATAATACCTAATAAAGAATTGGGGAATGGGGGGCGAGTGGAATATGCTCTCATGACTTATCTTGAAAGCAAACAAGTTTCTAGCCTGACCAATGATACAACAGGTACTCTGTGAAGGGGCTCAGTTTGCCCTCACAACCAAACAGTGAAAGAGCTACTTTTTAAATCTCTACTTTAGCAAGGAAGAAACTGAGGCTCAGAGAGATGACCCAAGTCAAATAGTTCTAGGTGGCAGAGAAAGAAACAAAAGTCAAGCTTGTCTGAGTACAAAACCCATGCTCTTTCTATGACATCCTATTAGAAATGTGTAGCTGATGATAAAAAGGGTAACATTCCTGTATTGCTGACACTTGGAGAGTATTATTAACCACTGGAATGAACTGCTTACTTTTTCTGATGAACTCTAGTTCTCCAGTAACTCATAACCATGAAAGTTTTTTTTTTTTTAATTTTTTATAGCTACTTTATTTATTTATTTATTTATTTATTTTTGGCTGTGTTGAGTCTTTGGTTCGTGCGAGGGCTTTCTCTAGTTGCGGCAAGTGGGGGCCACTCTTCATCGCGGTGTGGGGACCGCTGTTCATCGTGGTGCGCGGGCCTTTCACTATCGCGGCCCCTCCCGTTGCGGGGCACAGGCTCCAGATGCACAGGCTCAGTAGTTGTGGCTCACGGGCCCAGCTGCTCCGTGGCATGTGGAATCTTCCCAGACCAGGGCTCGAACCCGTGTCCCCTGCATTAGCAGGCAGATTCTCAACCACTGCGCCACCAGGGAAGCCCACCATGAAAGTTTTACTCTAACTTACCCACTGAACCGATTTATAAAGCCCAAAGCATTTTGACAGCACCCTCCGCATGGCGCAATCATTAGAGAATGTTTGTAAATTATTTTAAAGGCATAATAGATCTGCAGGGACATCCTCATAGATTAAGTGTCAGAAATGAAATATTGCATTTCAACTTTATAGGCCTTTTGGAATAGGTTTGAGGACAGTCACTGAGAGTCCTGTAAAGTGCCATTTACGAAACTACAATTCCACAGGCCAGTCATTTTTAGTAACCATTGAATTAAACGCATGATTGACCGCCTAGAGCAGACTCTGCTCCGAATCCTGTGACCTATTGATGGCGTCCCAAGCAATCAGGTTACATTTGTGAGAAAGACGAATCTCATACGATACTGCTTATAGGTGGGATCTAAAAAAATGATACAAATGAAGTTATTTAGAGATGACATTTGTGAATTTGAAGGATTTACATCAGTGAGATGCATCATCGTGAAATTCTCTAAGGTTTAGCAGAATGTATAATCCGTAGTGGAGTATTTGGCAATCCAGTTGATCTCATCTAAATGAAAGGATTCCTTGGAGACACTGATGCAAAAAAAAAAAAAAACTGTGATTAGCAGTCAGGGGAGGTTGACTTTGGCTCATGGGCTGTTCTTCAGAATGCCAGTCGCCAGCATGGCAACTCAGACACAAATCGGTGAGAGAATCAAAGAAGAAATCAGGTCCATCCCAGCCTCCTACATAGCAAAGCAAAAGATGAATGCCTGTTTGCTCAACTTTTCTGTATTCAGAGATACATACACAAAGCCCCATGGTCTCGGGGCAGCAGGTGATCTGTAAATTCCCTCGTCTGCTTGGTTCTGCTCTGAGAGCTGCCTTATTGAGCCCTGTGATATTGCTGTTCACAATTTCCTATACTGCTTCTTAGCTCTTCAAAAAATAAGTAAATCAATAAAGTTTCTTCTGTTTGTTTATTGCAACTTGGTGTACAGTCACTTCAAAACCCCCTTTCCATGCTGTCTGTAACAGCAGAGGGAGACGGATGGGTGGAAAAGCACTTCTTTCTTTCTGAGCTTCGTTACCTCTGCCCCCGTTGCCTGCGGCTGAGTACAGGATGATTTAGCAACACCGCACAGCGAGAGGGATGTCATGATGGGTTCTGACATCCCTGCCTAGGATGAAGGCAAGGCCAGAGTCCTGGTGATCGCTGAGCACACAGGAGAGAGAGCTCTCAACAGCAGCACTCGCTCGCCCGCAAATCTTTCGCTCTTTTGGATTTGGGAAGATAGCATTTCTAGCAGTAATTTCTATTTTTTGTATGTTGCCAGGCTCTTCAACCCCATAAACGATCATTTTTGACGGTTGCTGTATACTCTGATGGCCTGTGGCTATCTGGAGCTTCTGAATAAAGCCAGGCAAATGGCTACTGCTTAAAAAACTAACCTTTTTCTTCTGTAGGATTCTGCTTTATGTCAAACCCCCCCCCCCCCCGCCTTCCTATTGTAACTTAAAAAAAAAAATGTCAACTCTGGTCCTCTGAAGAATTCTTTCTTTGAAAATAAATAGATGTACTCGAGTTTAACCTCAAGTTAATTGTTTACTAAAACTGGGGGTCGAGGGAGGGACCACTGCCCTGCATCAGTAAATCTGTAGGAAGAGGCAAATGTGCTTCTTGGGTGCAAAGACGTGGCACTTCCTGCCAAAAAAAGTTTGCTCCTGTATTCAGGGTTAGCAGCTAAATGTGTCCTTATTCCCCTTTCATTGCATTCTTCACTGCAGGAGGACTTAGCAAAGCTTTGGTTATTTGTATTTTCCCTTTTAAAATGGAAGAAAAATTGTTCTAGAACATACAGCTCCTTCCAGGAAATGGCGCTTGCCCCTTGCTCTTGGCTGGAATGCTACATCTATGTCAGTATAAACAGCTTAATGTCCATCAAGAGACACTGAGAAGAGACACGTTGGTGTTCTGCATGGCTCCTCATCAGGACTAGTGGCGATTACAAGCCCATCCAATGACGGACAAGAAAGCATCTTCATTCTAGCTGCGAAAAAGAGCAGACCCGTAGAGTCACGGATGTAGGAAACAAACGTATGGCTACCAAGGGGGGAAGGGTGGGGGAGGGATAAATTGGGAGATTGGGATTGACATATACACACTACTGTATATAAAAGAGACAACTCATAAGGACCTACTGTAGAGCACAGGGAACTCTACTCAATACTCCGTAATGACCTATATGGGAATGGAATCTAAAAGAGTGGATGTATATATATATATATATATATATATATATATATATATATATATATATATATATATACAGGTATATGTATAACTGATTCCCTTTGCTGTTTACTAACACACCATTGTAAATCAACTCTACTCCAATAAAAATTAATTTTAAACAAACAAAGAATCAATCAATCAATCAATAGAAAGAAAAGAGCAAATCCAAAGAGAGAGTGAGCTGGTTGAAGAGAAAAATAATTCTTCGTGGCTGAAGATGGTAGAGTAGAAGTCAGAAACGCATGTAATAAAATTCTTAAGGGTGAACCAGAGCAATCATATAAAGATACAGTGGAATTGGTACGTGTAACTGATGCAAAAAAAAATTGCACCAGTATAAGATGGGAATGTCAAGTTTTGGAAAGTAAAAAGCCAGGAATGAAACTGAATCACAATCTAAAGGTACAGGTGACATACATCAATTATTTACAAATCAAACCCATGCCTAAAGGTGTGTAACGTATAGCTCATTGTCATCCTTCTTCCTTCATTCTGCAATGTGGACCAATTTTAACTCCGTGGGAAAGGTTACAGAATACTCAAGTGTGATTTGGAGGAGAGCCATGGCAATGACCAAAAAGGTATAAATTGGTCAAATCAACAATGATGCTCTGGTTGGGAATTTGATTAGGAGAAAAGAGGACATCCATTTCCCAGTATTTTAGAGGGATTGTTTGCAGAGTATAATGACTGGATTTTCTCTGCAATTTCTGAAAAAAAAGAAATCTAAATTGGTCTTGCCAATTAATTTGGGGGGAAAGCATTTATACAGATGTTTATTGGTCCATTGTATAGTTTAGCCCTTACAAACATGTGTTCATTAAAATAATACTTGCTACCTCCTATGTGTCAGTGTAGACTGGACTGTAGTAAAGATCCAGCATTTTCCATTCATCTCCAGGAGTCCCTGCTGCTCTGGCCCCTTCCCTCACAGCCCCCCTCTGTGTGGCCCCCTGGTGGTAAATGATATTCACATCCTCAGTTTGTCCTGTATTTCACATAAGCTCCCTTCCTTCCCATAGCATATTCTGAAAAGTAATGGGATATTTGGTTAACTTTGGCAGTTGCTCTGAAAAATATGGCATTTATTCATTATAGTCTTGTACTGTTTGGTAGAATTATAGCTGTTTCACTAGTTCCGCGTACGTATTTTTATGGCAAGACTGATAGCCCTAGAAGACTGGCTACCAGACCGAGGGAAAAGGAACACCCAGGGGTACTAAATACAACCCAACACTGATGAGAACTCCTGGAGGAGTTGGACAACCGTATGTTCACTTGGACAATGATTTTTTTTTAATGCATTTTTAAATTTTATTTATTTTTGGCTGTGCTGGGTCTTCGTTTCTGTGCGAGGGCTTTCTCTAGTTGCAGCGAGCAGGGGCCACTCTTCATCGCAGTGCGCGGGCCTCTCACTATCGTGGCCTCTCTTGTTGCGGAGCACAGGCTCCAGACGCACAGGCTCAGTAATTGTGGCTCACGGGCCCAGTTGCTCCGCGGCATGTGGGATCCCCCCAGACCAGGGCTCGAACCCGTGTTCCCTGCATTGGCTGGCAGACTCTCAACCACTGCACCACCAGGGAAGCCCTGGACAATGAATTTTTAAGAGCCGAAAATACCATGCCTCTTTCCCCTGGCTGCCCAGGTGGAAGGCAAGTGACCATTGCCTGAACTTGTGGGTTTATGTAAAAATAACTCTTGTTCTAACTCAGTGGGTCTATATTAGCTAGTAGCGATGGCAGGGTGTTTATCAGCCATGAGCAAAGATCTAAAAATATGAGTCATCGGAGTTCAAAGAAGTTAACTTCCTGTCAGTCTGATTTTCCTCATTTTTAAGAGGAAGATAATTTTTAAAAGAAATATTTACCCTACAGGTCTAATAGAAGAACCAAATGGGACAATGTCCTGTACAAGTGTGTGAGATGTAAATAACAAAAATGTTAGTCACAGTGATCACAGGACATGGAAAGTAGGTTCTAAAACAGTGTTTCCAAATTCCAGTCTTCACACTCAGGAAGAGGAATTCTTAGCACTTCAGGCCAGTTCCCACCTCCCTCAGCCCTTGCCCTTTCCCCCTTTCCTGTCCTCTGTCCCGTGGCTCCCAAGACTCACAGTAGAAATGTAAATATTTTCCAAATTCACAATGTAATTGAAACCTAAACAAGGGTTTAAAGGTTCTCCTTTGCCTCCTTCCCCATCACACCCTCCACCACCATAGCTTCCTTTCACTGAGTACTTCCTCTGATGCCTGACCTTGGGGTGATTAGATCAGGGCTACAGTGACCCCTGGGAGTGGAAAAGCCTGATGAAGAAGAAGGTGGGGGGGGGGGGGGGGTCTGGATTGGTTAGTTTGCATATGAAAGGGTTGCCAGCAGGTGAGTCATTTGGCATGTGTAGGAATTGACTGAACCTGGGAAGGGTGGTCTCTCCAGGGTCAGCAAGACCCCGCATGTCAAAGCATCAGAAACAGAGAAAATAAAAGATCATGACTCATACGGGGTCTCTATCCTCCTGGAAGCTCCCACCTCTTTCTTACAGATACCAGCCACTTATCTCTGTACTTTGCCTTATTTCCACCCCATTCATCTGCTTGTGAATAAATACAGTCCAATAGCGCCAGCAAGAAAGTATATTTTTCCATAAAATTTACAGAGAATTTAGATGTCATCTTAGGCACCATGATATTCATCTTTTTAAAACTGAAGCATACTATATACAGAAAAGTATACTCATCTTAGGTGTATATCGCTCTATGAATTATCACAAAGTAATGACGTTCCTTTTTATTCTAACCATTTCATGGGACAATTTTTGAAACACAGAACACATTTCCTTATAGTGTTGCCTGGTGTTTAGCACGTAGACTCCAATCCCAGAATGTCTGGTTTTCAAATCCTGCCTCTGCCACTTCCCATCTGTTACTGGGAGGCACGACACTTAATCTTTCTGTTAACCCTTCTCAATTTTCCCATGTGTAAAATGAGGATAGTAATAGTAACAACCTTGTAATGTTTTTGTGAGAAATAAAAGTGCCTAGAGCAGTTCCAGGTATATAATCCACTGCTCAATAATATGCACTTTTATGTTACTGAGAAAGAGTACATAGAATAAAGATTAAATTTTCTTGACAACAATACACAATGATGTAACAGTAGATACCTCCAGCTGCTGGCTTGCCGACCTTGTCTAATGGTTATGCTCTCGGAATTTTGCTATTTTTTTGTAGATTTTACTTCTTTTTAATAAACCAGGTCATTAGTCAAAATGTCTTTTTGTTTCTTCTCACTGTCATATCCTCAGTACCTAGAGCAGAACCTAGAACTTAATATGTGCTCATTCAATATTTTTGAAAGGATGGATAAAAGGTCGTTCCTTGCTTTTGCCATTGTACTTGCTTCTAGCACCAAACAACAAAATCTGTTGCTTGGGATCTGCTCATTACAGGAAAACTAAATGACCCGCTATGGGCAGGTCACCTGTAAGCCTAAGCTGGGATACAGACATGTCCAAACACCACCAAAAATCTATTTGTCCAGGAAATGGAGAAAACAATCCATTGTCAAGAAAGGATGAATCAAACACAAGTCGATCTATTTATTAAGGCTGAAGCACCTTTTTGTGTTTGTAACTTGATTCTGACTCTGATCCAGTCCTGTAGACTCCTGCCAGGGCTCTACGGGGCCATAAGTAAATATTGACAATACTGTACAGTGGACGCCAGGAACACGGCTTTGGTGTGCCTCGCACCGGGTACAGCTGCAATGGAGAAAGAGGCATTATCTCCTTCCTTCTCTTTTCTCCCACTTCGCCACAGATCACTGAGGAAGATCTGATCCTCCCTCATCCCCATTCATTCGTGATAATGACTTCTACTGGTAGACCTGTGACCTGGTGGAGAGATGAAGAACAGAGACAAAGGGACACAGAGGAAGGAACCAGGCCCCCAAAGCAAGGGATTCTTGAGAGAATGGCCAGAACGCCCACTGGAAGTGTCCGTGCTCAGCTGAGGGGGTGGAGGCCCTTAACAGAGAGTTAGAAGTAGCTGGCGGGATTTGGAGCTGAAAATTAATGAGATGGTCCCAGGGCTCTTTCACTTAATAAATATTGTGGTAGGTTCCCAAAGATGTCCATACCCTAATCCTGGGGACCTGTGAATATGTTACTTTATTTGGCAAAAGAGACTTTGCAGATGTGATTAAGATCAAGGATCTTGGGGTGGGGAGCGTTTCTTGGATTATCCAGGTGGACCCAATCTAATCACAGGAGTCTTTAAAAGCAGAGAGCCCTTCCTGGCTGCAGAGAGAGAGAGAGAGAGAGGGTAGTCTGCGAAGGACTTCACTCACGGTGCTGGCTTTGGAACCTCCAGAAGGAACACAGCCCTGCCGAGACTTGATTTTAGACCAACCAGACTCATGTGGGACTGACTTCTGACCTACAGGACTGTAAGGTAATACATTTGTATTTAAGTTGCCAAATTTTAGATAATTTGCTATAGCAGCAGCAATAAATGAATATAAATATTTAGAGTTCCATCTTGCACCAGCACCGAGCTAAATATTAAAGCTACAACAGTATACAAAGTAGACATAATTCCTGCCCTAATGGGGGACTAAAGGTCATTAGTCCCTCATTAATAGCTGAGGACTAGGGTCCTCAACCAGCTGAAATCTATAGAACAAATAAGTGTAAGATAAGGTCATCTTGTTAAAGCACTTTATCTTCCACTCTATTAATGCTGCAAACCGTACTCTGAATCATGAGACAATTTCTGAATCAGCTTTTTAATGACAAAATGTGCTCTTGACAAACATATAGTGTATTTGTGGAAGTAACTTCTTACTACTAAGATGAAGTAACAAGCAAAAACTACTTTTTAAAAAGAGTAAACAGTTCTACAATACTGTTCAGCAAAAACTGACAGAGGGGATGAATAGACAACAATTAACTTGGCAGAGGTAATAAAAACAAATGATTGTGGAATTAAATACAGAAGGCTGCCAATTTTGTCTAGTTTCATAAAATTGGTTATTCATAAATTACTACACAGAAATATAACTACATATATACTTATGTTGACTCATTTGGGGTCACAAACGTCTCAAGAAATGAAGCACATCCTTTTATTATTCGACCTCAAAAGTATGTTTTGTACTCAGACTTAATGTGTATAAAATATTAAAGAGGATGCCATTTCCTGAGAAATAAAATACCGTCTTTTTTGGTTGTCATCAATATCTCACAGGAATGAAAGGCTGGTTACAAGTGGACAAAGCTACCACTGCTTATGCAGTTGGCTCAGCTGGGAAGACAAAAAAAATTGAAATAATTGATTATTTTTAATTTCACTTTTTTGCCTTCTCAACTATACCATGTCTCCTAGTAGAAATGCATGCTAATTTACATGACGATAAATTAAGAGGGAGATAACGGTCCTTATAGATGGTAGACTTAGAGGATGAGCCTTCTATTTGGCTTTAATAAAAGAACATTTTTTTAAGGACAACTATTCTATATCATATAACTAACAGCTCTCTGTCTGATAATTTCCATAGCCCCGGTCTTTATGTAGGAAATCAACTTAGTTCCCAGTTTCCAGGGTTTCATGACACCTCTCCAGTGTTCCTCAGATTTCTTGACCTCTACATTACTGACATTTGGGGCTGGCTCTTCATTGTTGAGGGCTGTCCTGTGCGATGTAACATTTAGCAACATCTCTGGCCATTACCCACTGGATGCCTGTAGCATCTTCTCCCCACACATGCTTACTCCTAGGTTTGACATCGAAAATGTCTCCAGACATTGCCAGAGTCCTGTGGGTAAGGGGGCAAAATCTTCTCGGTCGAGAATCACAAGCCTAAGTGATGACAAGTGATGAATATAAACTAAAATCACAGAAAACAATAACTTTGGAGGCATGAAGTCACCCTGTAATACATGGTTGTACTTCCTGTTACTGACTTTGTCTTCTGTTAGCAGGGCATGGTGGGATTTTCTCAGGGTTAACCTTGTAACGCATTGACCATTGATATAGCACCGACCCATCTTTCATTGCAATGATCAAGCTCTTTCATCTTCATAGCCAGGATTAAAATAAAACTTTAAAAATACCAGTAACTTCTAGAAAAAACATAATATTCTGTTGGTCACTCTCCCAAGTCATTTTATAGACCCTGTTCTAGTTAAATCAAAGGACAGTCATTTATGACTTAAAAGATGATAAAAATCTTAATAGAAACCCAAGAATTATATAAATGGTATATACATCATCCAGAATGAGGATTTTAAAAAATCACTGAAAAGTAGGTGCAGAAAGAGTTAGAAAGATGACAAAGTTTAATCCCTTATCATGAAATAGGTGAATGACTAAAATTATGTAGGAGGCAAGATATGCAATATCACATAAAGTGTTAGATACATAAAATCCCGTTTTTTTTTTTTTTTTCCATAAGTTTACTTACGAAATGCTTATTGCCCGTGGAGGGAACAGTATGTGTCGGAGGGGCAGGGGGGAGAGGAAAAAGAATTCGTAAAGGAACTGCTGAATTATATATCATTTCTTTTTTTTAATTCAAGTGTAGTTGATTCACAATGGTGTGTTAGTTTCAGGTGTACAGCAAAGTGATTCAATTATACGTATATGTCTATATTCTTTTTCAGATTCTTTTCCAACATAGATATTACAAGATATTGAGTATAGTCCCCTGTACTATATATCATTTCTATTTCTTCTATAATTAGAGCAACTTTGGGTTTATTTACAACACATAAAGGCAAGGGATTTGAACAGTAACACGTGCTTGGTGTTTTAAAAGGACTAATGTTAAAGAATCTCTAGACTCTTTAAATGTAGAATAATATATCCTGAGACTGAAAAGTCTCATCATACAAAATTTGGAATTAGTTCAATTCTCTAAAGACACAGACCAGAGGGTCCACCTGCAGAAGCAGGGAACCTGGAAGATTTCTGTCGTTAAGCTGGTTACGTCTGCAAAACTCTACAAAGGACGCGTCATTGGCTTATTGGCAGAGGATGTATTTAAGAGAAAAATACAAAGTATAGAAAGCCCAAGGTGAGCCGGCATGGTACTACCATTTTTGTAGCAAGGTGTCCTGGATATATTGCAATAAAATTAGTTTCCAGATTTCTAATCATTTCTGGAGCGATTAGACTCTGGAAGTGGCGTCACCCTCAGCATAAAGTTGGGGAAAATGACGTTTATCGAAAATTTTATTGAAAGAAATCAGCATCCTAGGTTGACGACTTGGCAGAAATATGAGTTTAAAAAAAAAATCATCCTTCTCCACACTTTGTCACCAAATACACAAAAAGGGGAACACAGTTTTGTGTAATGACGTGGATCAAATTTAAGTGTGTTCGTTTTACAAACCTGAAATTAGATGCGTAATCCTAGATTTCAGGGTATAATGGTATGTTTAAAAAATACTAATCCCTCTTAAGAGTGAGTGCTTTTTGAATTCCTGTGGTTTAACCTATGAGAGGGCTGGATCTCAGAGCACAGTGGACACACACACACACACACACACACACACACGTACACACACACACACAAGCAGGCTACACGTTCTTTTTGCCCTTAGGAGGTTGAAATTTGATTTACCAAGTTACTGGGCAGGTTGGCAATTGAAATCAAACTGCAGGGCCGTTTCTTCTGATTGGTTATCCCTGGAGAGAAGTAAAGATCAGGGGGAGAAAACACTGTGGCCAGATGCACCTGAGCTGGCTGCTCGATCAATGGTCAGTATCAGCGGGGATCTGTTTAATGAACCTTCCACCGGTGTCACCGCCTTGCTGACAACAGTGGGTAGCACCAGTGCCAACGCTGAGGACGCAGGATCTATTGGAAGACGAAATAATTGCTTCATTTTGTGGTACAAAGATATAAATCTGATTTTTGTGTACATAAGAGCAAGCTTTCAATCCTTAACTGGAGGAGAGCCTCACACAGAACACAGAGTAAAACAGGATAGAAAGAGATCGGGCAAGGCTGCCGCGTTCTCAGAACTCCAGGAAAATTGCTGGGGGCTTTATAGTCAAGAGATTCTTAGGCTCTGTGGGCAAACACCCACCCCAAAGCGTGCTCAGTCACAGAGAGAAAATAGTTGTTTTCATTGGTGCTTTTCCATGGTAAAGTGTTTTGACAAATCAATAGAAGCAGGGGAAAACCCCACTGATGTGATTTACACCTAATTTATCTCGTTATTGCCTCATTATTCTGGGGGACCCTCAGCAGGGCAAATGCTGTATCTGGCACGCACTTGAGAGTTTAAGAGGAAAATGAAAGTGACAGCCCTAACTCGGAATCAATTTTCTTGAATTTCCTTGAACTGCTCTTGTGCTGGCGAGTAAAATTATGAGGCAGTTGTGTCCTTTTAGGGGTGTGTTTCTAAATGTCACGAAGGTGAAATTTAAGGCACAATTTCTCTGTAACGTTAACACAAGGCAGCCTAAAATTAAGAAATTCAGATGATATCTATAGCATTCACGCCGATTTTCTGCTTTCTCCACCGTAGTCCACCTGGTATCTGATTTTAAAATGCATTATGCTTGTTTTTAAGCATTACCATCAATCAGTCCTTCACTAGGTACCTGGCAACTCACAAAACAGACCTGACAAACTTTGAAACAACACTGTTGTAATAGGTAGAACACTAGAGAATCATACTTGTTTTTACCATCTTCGTGGGATAGGATGTGAGTTGAAAGCGATGATCCTCCAAATTGTTAAGTCACAACTTTCAGGCAGAATCAACACTTTCAAGCCATTGTTCTTTTAAATGAACCACTTCCCTTGAGCTTTCGTCAACATCTCAATATTCTTTCCTAGATCCCTTTGTTTTCTTGTCTTCCTAACATTTTTTTCATCCACTGATTTTTGACACAAATATTTGAGTATATCTTGGACAGGAGATTATATTCTCCCACCACTTCCAGGTTGTGTGACCTTGAGCAAGTCAACATTTTGAGAATAATTTGCCTAATCTCGTTAAAAATGGAGATAATGTTAACAGCTGCTTAAAGAAGTCATGATGGCAATTTACAAAACAACAAATACAGGGGATATATCTAAGCATCATGCCTGGAACGTTGCCCCCAAGGAACACAAATTAAATGTTAGTACCTCCATTTTTCTGTCTCCTTGCCCGCCACGAACAGACATCTTCCTAGATGCTAAAGAAGGGCCTTCATGGGCTTTCTGTTCACCTTGCCTTCCTCACTCCCACCCGCACAGCTGACTCAGTGCTAAGGCCACCTCGTCTCCATCTCCGGGTCATTCATTCATCAAGGGCTGCATCCAACAAGCAGTCTTTCCTCACATCTGTGTCTGCTGAGGTCTCTATCGGCAAACCACAAATGTCTTAACTTACCTACATTTTAGCTCTTCGACGCAGTTTGGGATTTTCTCGGATGATTTCTCTGCAGTCACTAGATGACGGCATGAGACTTGGAGAAGAAAAACTCGAATAAAACCCCACCCTTTCAGTGACCTTAGGAAACCCCTTTATCCTGTCTGGGCCTCGGTTTTCTCGACTGCTAAATGGGGGCAATGGCATCACCCCCATAGGAATATTGCGCTAATATATATAAATGACTTCATGCATGCAAACATTCATTCAACAAGTATTTATTGGCACTTGCTATGTCCCAGGGACTTTGCTAAGCCTTGAGGACATAGCAGTAATCAGGACAGACAGTGCCTCTGCCATCGGGGAGCTTATAGCTTTGCATGAAATGCAGGCATTAAGTAAAGACAGAATATTTAATTACAAGAGTAAAGCATATTATAAAGGAGACACGTGGGCTGTTAAGAGAGTATGTTTTTTAATGGTTAGGAATGTCAGGCAAGGCTGGGTAAAACAAGGAACAGAATGGTAGCCTCGTTTTAAATACTTGATAAATGCAAGGTATATAGAAATATTTTATTTATCTGGATCTAGGACTCATACAATCATTAAAATAGAGAACTATCTCGTGATTACTCAATTTACTCCATTTCCATTAAAAAATGGTGAAGATAGCCTACAGTGTGAAATACACACACACAGATCTTGGAAATGATGCAAAGGTTGTATTTCTTTCTGATGATGGAGGACGGCAAACGTACATTCCAGGCTGTTGAGGATATATATGTAAATGATAAAAATAGAAATGTTAACCAATAATATACATTCCTTAGGCATTGTTGATCAGGCATACTTGATTGTCAGAGCTTTCAATATTTCATTCATCCGTCCATTCATTTACCAAAAAAATATTAAGTGCCTTTGTGTTAGGCACTGAATTATCTCCATCCCAGCTTTAGGCAAAACTGCAAAGAGGCATTTTTCCTTGTACTGCCCAGACCCTCCCCTGTCCTTCTGTTCCATCGTGTTTCCTCTGGACGGGTCACAATCCTTCCTGAGCCCTCACACTGCACTTTTCAGTGAAGAATTCCGTTTAGCCAAATCCCTTTTTAAATGAAAACCATCCATTCCAGAGTAACCACGTCTTTGTGGATAGTGAAGCTTTAGCAAGGAGAAAAGTCCTCTGGTGAGCCTTTTGTACTGGACACTCATATTCACTGGCCACCTTTTCCTCAGCCACGGCTAGAACCACAGGCTTCCCGAAGGTGAGGAACCAAGTACTTGATTCTCACTGTCTGCCCAGATCTCCTCTGATGTGAAAGTGAGGGCTGCCTGTGAGAATCTGCCTGCTCCTTATGCATGCACGGTCGGGAAGTGAGGGAGCTGACATCGCAACACAGCGACCAAACCCCCTTCTACTCCCCAGGTGGGCAGTTCCAGGGATGCATTCTGTGGCCCAGAAAGTCTTGGTGGGACTGAGCTGCAGGTTCCCTGTGGGAACACCCTGTGTTGTCTTTTCCTCCTTTCCTACTGCAGGCTTTCCAGTCTCCCACTCTTATTCCATCTAATCACCTCCCAAGATAAGTCACCTGCATCCAAAGTAGGTTGTCTCTAACGGCACTGGGGCTGGGGCAGGCCCAGGCTAATGTATTACTGATGGCGTGTACACGCTTGAGTCACAATGAGGAAAGAAGATTGTGAGATAATTCCGGAATGTGAGACACGCTTTAAAGAAGTAAAAGAGGGTAAAATGAGAGTGACAGATAATGAGGTCTGGATGCCAGTGTGAGAGTGTGTGATGACATACTATAGGGTGGTCTGCAAAGGCTTCTTGAAAGAGACCTTGAACTAACACTTAAATGATAGGGAGGAATTGACTGTGGAAGAGT
This sequence comes from Balaenoptera acutorostrata, assembly GCF_949987535.1. Classification (NCBI taxonomy): domain Eukaryota; kingdom Metazoa; phylum Chordata; class Mammalia; order Artiodactyla; family Balaenopteridae; genus Balaenoptera; species Balaenoptera acutorostrata. The sequence goes on along the minus strand of NC_080064.1, from coordinate 194,501,806 downwards.
GTGAAAGGGAAGAAGTTACCTTCAGTCAAAACAGAAAAGGGAGGTCCCTGAGGTGGCTTGGACAGGTGTATTCTGGAAACAGAAAAGAACATCAGTGCAGCTGCAGCAAAGCGAATGGGAGAGAGACTCAGATGCCTTTTCAGGCCATGATAGAGTTTGGATTTTATTCAATGGGCGACAGGAAGATCCTGAAGGATTCTGAGCAAAGAACGCGAAATGATGTGATTTCTATGATAAATAGTTCATGCTGACTGTTGTGTGGAAAGCCGTGGAGCAGGTATAGCAGTGGGGAGGTTTGGGGTGATGGATGATCATGGTTTAGACTTCGATGGTGGCAGAGAGGAGAGAGAAGGTCTAGGCTTCCCCTTCCAGGCAATATTTGGATTTAAAAATCAACTTTAATTTGATGCCCTGCTGCTTGGATGTGGTGTTACTTATGTTTCTGGCTAGGGAGAGTCTAAGGCCCTTTGTCTGCTCTGGGGTTACCTACTCTGTAGGTATCCCACTTTTGAAAGATCGTGGGTTCTTTTATTTATTTATTTGGCCACACTACACAGCTTGCAGGATATTGGTTCCCTGACCAGGGAGCAGGAATTGAACCCGGCCCCCTGTAGTGGAAGCTCAGAGTCCTAACCACTGGACTGCCAGGGAATTCCCAGATTGTGGGTTCTTAATTTAGGATATATTGCTCATGAAATAGTGTATTCCTATAAATCATTTTGTTTCCTTATATCAGAATAACTTCAGAAAAGTCAATTTGCATTATTTGCCAATCTTGTTACAGTGCTGGTGTGAAGTGCCCACAGGGGGGGACTTCTGCAGACAGCAGCAGAGGAAAGATCCATACCCCGTTCCGTAGCAGAAAGAAAGAAGAATGTCTTCTCGACAAAATAGCAACAGTAGTTTCATGATCCAGCTGATGCGCAATCTTAGATGAATAAAGATTAGCATAGAGATGAAATGTTAACTTTATAGAAAATAACAGAACAGTAACAATCAAGAATAACTAATAAAAGAGGTGGGAACAACTTTCTTGGAATATTTCCTCTGTGTTAACAGATTACTAAACACGTAGATACTTATTGAAGTTAAAGGGAAATATTTGATGGCAGGACACCTGGATACATATGAAGAATGTTAGTGAAAGAACTCATTTGTTGAATCTGTTCTGGGAAATTTTTCCAATTTAAATGAATACTTCCGCTTGCCTGATTTTGGTTAGGTTATATGCATATATATGGATTGTTGGTTAATAATTTCTCCATGTTATATTTTAATCTAAAGGTTTATTTTAAAATATCTTTTTTATTTTCTTTTTCTGTTTTTTTTTTTTTTTTTTTAGAGTTCACACGATACGTTGTGCATTCTATGTGTTCCTGTTTTAATTGAAGTATAGTTGACTCTCAATGTCACATTAGTTTCAGGTGTACAGCACAGTGACACAGTTACACAAGTATTTTTATGTATATATATTCTTAACCAGATTCCATTCCCTTACTTACCATCCCTGGTGGTCTAGTGATTAGGATTCAGTGCTCTCTATCAGATTCCATTCCCTTACAGGTTATTACAAAATATTGAGTATAGTTCCCCTAGCTATACAGTAGCAGTTTCTTTTTGAATTATAGGTTTGTCGGAATATATGTCCAGGATTGGGCTTGCTGGATGATATGGTAGTTCTATACGTAGGTTTTGAGGGACAGCCATACTGTTTTCCTAAGTCACCACACCAATTTGCATTCCCACCAACAGTGTAGAAGGGTTCCCTTTTCTCCACACCCTCTCCAGCATTTGTTATTTGTAGACTTTTTAATGATGGCCATTCTGACCGGTGTGAGGTGGTACCTCATTGTAGTTTTGTTTTGTTTTTTTAACATCTTTATTGGAGTATAATTGCTTTACAATGGTGTGTTAGTTTCTGCTCATTGTAGTTTTGATTTGCATTTCTCTAATAATTAGCAATGTTGAGCATCTTTTCATGTGCCTGTTGGCTATCTGTACGTCTTCTTTGAAGAAATATCTATGTAGATATTCTGCCCATTTTTCGATTGGGTCGTTTTGTTTTTTTGTTGTTGAGTTGTATGAGCTGTTTGTATTATTTTGGAAAATAAGGTCTTGTCGGTCACCTCATTTAAAAATATTTTTTTCCAGTCTCTAAGCTGTCTTTCCTTTTCATTTATGGTTTCCTTTGCTGTGCCAACCCTTTAAGTTTGTTTAGGTCCTGCTTGTTTATTTTTGTTTTTATTTCCATTACACTAGAAGTTGAATCTAGAAAATTATTGCTGCAATTTATGTCAAAGAGTATTCTGCCTGGGTTTTCCTCTAAGAGTTTTTTACTACCCAGTCTTAAACTTAGGTCTTTAATCAATTTTGAGTTTATTTTGAGATAGGTTGTTAGAGAATGTCCTACTTTCATTCTTTTACATGTAGTTGTTCACTTTTCCCAGCACCACTTATTGAAGAGACTGTCTTTTCTCCTCTCTATATTCTTTCCTCCTTTATCATAGATTAATTGACCATAGGTGCATAGGTTTATTTCTGGGCTTTCTCTCCTATTTTGTTGATATATTGATATATATCAGTGTTTGTGCCAGTAGACCATACTGTTTTTTTGTTGTTTTTTTTAAATAAATTTATTAATTAATTTATTTATTTTTGGGTGTGTTGGGTGTTCGTTTCTGTGCGAGGGCTTTCTCTAGTTGCGGCGAGTGGGGGCCACTCTTCATCGCGGTGCGCGGGCCTCTCACTGTCGTGGCCTCTCTTGTTGCGGAGCACAGGCTCCATACGTGCAGGCTCAGTAGTTGTGGCTCACGGGCCTAGTTGCTCTGCGGCATGTGGGATCTTCCCAGACCAGGGCTCGAACCCGTGTCACCTGCATTGTCAGGCAGATTCTCAACCACTGTGCCACCAGGGAAGCCCGACCATACTGTTTTGATTACTGTAGCCTGGTAGTATAGTCTGAAGTCAGGGAGCATGATTCCTCCAGCTTTGTTCTTCTTTCCCAAAATTGTTTTGGCTATCCAGGGTCTTCTGTGTTTCCATACAAATTTAAATTTTTTTATGTTCTAGGTCTGTGAAAAATGCCAGTGGTCATTCAATAGGGATTGCATTGATTGCTCTGAGTAGTGTGGTCATTTTAACATTGTTGATTCTTCTCATCAAAGTACACTGTCTATCTTTTCATCTGTGTGTGTGTCAGCTTCAATTTCTTTCATCAGTGTCTTACAATTTTCAAAGTAGAGGTCTTTTGCCTCCTTAGGTAGGTTTATTCCAAAGAAATTTTCTTGTTTTTCATGCAATGGTAAATAGGATTGTTTCCTGAATTTCTCTTTGAGAACTTTTGTTGTTTGTGTATAGAAATGCAACAGATTTCTTTGTATTAATTTAGTATCCTGCAACATTACTGAATTCATTGATGAGGTCTAGCAGTTTTCTGGTAGTTTCTTTAGAATTTTCTATGTATACTATCATGTCATCTGCAAAGAGTGACAGTTTTACTTCTTTTCCAATTTTGATTTTTTTCTCCTCTGATTGCTGTGGCTAGGACTTCCAAAACTATGTTGAATAAAAGTGGTGAGTGTGAACCTCCTGGTCTTGTTCACAATCTTGGAATTCTTTCAGCTTTTCACCATTAAATATGATGTTAGTTGTGAGTTTGTCATACATGGCCTTTATTACATTGAGGTAGGTTCCCTCTATGCCCCCACTTACTGGAGAGCTTTTATCATAAATGGATGTTGAATTTCATCAAAAGCCTTTCTTGCCTCTATTGAGAGGACCCTATGGTTTTTACTCTTCAGTTTGTTGATGTGCTGTATCACACTGATTGATTTGAGGATATTGAAAAATGCTTGCATCCCTGGGATAAATCCCACATGATCATGGTGTATGATCCTTTTAATGTATTGTTGGATGTTGTTATTGTGTTGAGGATTTTGGCATCTATGTTCATCTGTGATATGGGCCTGTAATTTTATTTTCTGTGTGTGATATCTTTGTCTGGTTTTTGGTATCAGGGTGATGGTGGCCTCATAGAATGAGTTCAGAAATATTCCTTCCTCCGCAATTTTTTGGAAGAGTTGCAGAGGGGATAGGTGTTAACTCTTCACTGAATGTTTGGTAGAATTCCCCTGTGAAGTCATCCGGTCCTGGATTTGTGTTTGTTGGGAGTTTTTAAATTACTGATTCAATTTAAGGAATGGTAATTTGTCTGTTCATATTTTCTAGTTCTTCCTGGTTCAGCATTGGGAGATTGTATCTTTGTAAAGATTTGCCATTTCCTCTAGATTGTCAATTTTATTGGCAAATAGTTGCTCATTACAGTCTCTTAGGGTCTTTTGTATTTCCATGATGTCAGTTGTAACTTCTTCTTTTTCATTTCTACATATATTGATTTGGGCTCTCTCCTTTTTTTTGATGATGAATCTGGCTAATGTTTATCAATTTTGTTTATCTTTTCAAAGAACCAGCTTTTAGTTTCATTGATCTTTTCTTTGTTTTTTAAGGCTCTATTTCATTTATTTCTGTTCTGATCTTTATGATTTCTTGCCTTCTACTAATTTGGGGTTTTGTTTATTCATCTTTCTCTAGTTACATTCAGTGTAAGGTTAGGTTATTTATTTGAGATTTTTCTTCTTTTTAGCTTGTATTGCTAAAAACTTCCCTCATAGAATTGCTTTTGCTGCATCCAATAGGTTTTGAGTCATGTTTTTGTTTTTATTTGTCTCTAGAGATCTTTTTAATTAATTTAGTTGAAGTATAGCTGATTTACAATGTTGTGTTACCTTCTGCTGTACAGCAAAGTGATTCAGTTGTATATCTAGCTGTCCATCTATCCATTCTTTTTCATTTTCTTTTCCATTATGGTTTATCACAGGATATTGAATACAGTTCCCTGTGCTATACAGTAGGACCTTGTTCATTACCCATTCTATGTATAATAGTTTGCATCTGTTAATCTCAAACTACCAATCCATCTCTCCTTTTCCCCTCTCCCTTGGCAAACACCATTCTCTTCTCTATGTCTGTGAGACTGTTTCTCTTTTGTATGTAAGTTCATTTGTGTCATATTTTACATTACACTTATAAGTGATATCATATGATGTTTGCTCTCCTTGTGATATGGGCTTGTAATTTTTCTTTGTGGTTTCTTTTTTTAAATTTTTGTTTTGTATTGGAGCATAGCAGATCAACAATGTTGTGTTAGTTTCAGGTGTACAGCAATGTGATTCAGTTATACATATATATGTATCTATTCTTTTTCAAATTCTTTTCCCATTTAGATTATTATAGAGTATTGAGCAGAGTTCCCTGTGTTATACATCAAGTCCTTATTGGTTCTCTATTTTCAATATAGCCATGTGTACATGTCAATCCCAAGCTTCCAGTCTATCCTTCCCCCTGACCCTTCCCTCTGGTAACCATAAGTTTGTTCTCTAAGTCTGTTTCTGTTTTGTAAATAAGTTCATTTGTATCATTTTTTTTAGATTCCACATATAAATGATATCATATGATATTTATCTTAATCTGTCTGACTCACTTCACTCAGTATGGCAATCTCTAGTTCCATCCATGATGCTGCAAATGGCATTATTTCATTCTTTTTTATGGCTGAGTAATATTCCATGTATATATGTACCACATCTTCTTTATCCATTCCTCTGTCGATGGACATTTAGGTTGCCTCCATGTCCTGGTGATTGTAAATAGTGCTGATATGAACATTGGGGTGCACGTATCTTTTCCAATTATAGTTTTTGCTGGATATATTCCCAGGAGTGGGTTTGTTGGATCACATGGTAGCTCAACTTTTAGTTTTGTGGGGTTTTTTAAATAAATTTATTTATTTATTTATTTTTGGCTGCATTGGGTCTTCGTTGTTGCATATGGGCTTTCTCTAGTTGCGGCAAGCGGGGGCTATGCTTAGTTGTGGTGTGCAGGCTTCACATTGCGGTGGCTTCTTTTGTTGTGGAGCACAGGCTCTAGGCACATGGGCTTCTGTAGTTGTGGCACACGGGCTCAGTAGTTGTGGCTCACGGGCTCTAGAGCACAGGCTCAGTAGTTGTGGCACACAGGCTTAGTTGCTCCACAGCATGTGGGATCTTCCTGGACCAGAGCTCAAACCCATGTCCCCTGCATTGGCAGGTGGATTCTTAACCACTGAGCCACCAGGGAAGCCCTAATTTTAGTTTTTTAAAGAACCCCCATACTGTTCTCCATAGTGGCTGTATCAATTTACCTTCCCACCAACAGTGCAGGGGGGTTCCCTTTTCTCCACATCCTCCCCAGCATTTATTGTTTTTACATTTTTTGATGAGGGCTATTCTGACTGGTGTGAGATCATATTTCATTGGAGTTTTGATTTGCATTTCTCTAATTATTAGGGATGTTGAGCATCTTTTCATGTGCCTCTTGGCCATCTGTATGTCTTCTTTGGAGAAATGTCTATTTAGGTCTTCTGCCCATTGTGATTGATGGTTTGGTTTTTTGATATTGACCCACATGCGTTGCTTGTAAATTTTGGAGACTAATCCCTTGTAGGTAGCATCATTTGCAAATATTTTCTCCCATTCCATGGGTTGTCTTTTTGTTTTGTCTGTGGTTTCCTTTGCTGTGCAAAATATTTTGAGTTTAATCAGGTCCCATTTGTTTATTTTTGTTTTTATAACCATTACTCTAGGAGACTGCTAGACAAAGATATTGCTGCGGTTTGTCAATGAGTGTTCTGCTTATGCTTTCCTCTAAGAGTATTACAGTATCCTGTCTTACATTTAGGTCTTTAATCCATTTTGAGTTTATTTTTGTATATGGTGTTAAAGAATGTTTTGATTTCATTTTTTTTACATGTAGTTGTCCAGCACTCTTTGTTGAACAGACTGTCTTTCCTCCATTGTATAGTTTTGCCTCCTTTGTCATAGATTAATTGACCATAGATGTGTGGGTTTGTTTTGGGGTTTCTATCCTGTCCCATTCATCTATATTTCTGTTTTTGTGCCAGTACCACATTCTTTTGATGACTGAAGCTGTGTAGTACAGTCTGAAGTCAGGGAGCCTGATTCCTCCAGCTCCATTTTTCTTTCTCAAGATTGCTTTGAATATTTGTCTCCATACAAATTTTAAGACTATGTGTTCTAGTTCTGTGAAAAGTGCCATTGGTAATTTGATAGGGATTGCATTGAATCTGTAGATTGCCTAGGATAGTATAGTCATTTTGACAATATTGATTATTCTAATCCAAGAACATGGTATATCTTTCCATCTGTTTGTGTTGTTTCTATTTCTTTCATCGGTGTCTTCAAGTTTTCGGAGTACTGGCCTTTTGTCTCCTTAGGTAAGTTTATTCCTAAGTGTTTTTTTCTTTTTGATGTGATGGTAAATGGGATTGTTTCTTTAATGTATTTTCCTGATCTTTTGTTGTTAGTGTATAGAAGTACAACAGATTTCTGTATATTTATTTTGTATCCTGCAACTTTACCAAATTCACTGATGAGCTCTAGTAGTTCTCTGGTAGCATGTTTAGGATTTTCTATGTACAGTATCATGTCATCTGCAAACAGTGACAGTTTTACACCCTCTTTTCCAATTTGGATTCCTTTTGTTTCTTTTTCTTCTCTGATTGCCATGGCTAGGATTTCCAAAACTATGTTAAATAAAAGTGGCTAGAGTGGACATCCTTGTCTTGTTCCTGATCCTACAGGAAATGCTTTCAGCTTTTTACCATTGACTATGATGTTAGCTGTAGGTTTGTCGTATATGTTGAGGTATGTTCACTCTATATCCACTTTCTGGAGAGTTTTTATGATAAATAGGTGTTGAATTTTGTCAAAAAGGTTTTTCTGCTTCTATTGAGATGATCATATGATTTTTATTCTTCAGTTGGTTAATGTGGTGTATCACACTGATTGATTTGCAGATATAGAAAATTCCTTCCATCCCTGGGATAAATCCCACTTGATCATGATGTATGACCCTTTAATGTACTGATGGAGTCTGTTTGCAATATTGTGTTGAGGAATTTTGTATCTATGTTCATCAGTGACATGGGCCTGTAGTTTTCTTTTCTGTGTGTGATATCTTTGTCTGGTTTTTGGTATCAGAGTATTGGTGGCCTCATAGAATGAGTTCAGAAGAGTTCCTTCATCTGCAGTTTTCTAGAAGAGTTGCAGAAGGATAGGTGTTAACTCTTCTCTAAGTGTTTGGTAGAATTCCACTGTGAAGTCATCTGGTCCTGGATTTTCATTTGTTGATTCAGTTTTTTTTTTTTTAATTTATTTTATTTATGGCTGTGTTGGGTCTTTGTTTCTGTGCGAGGGCTTTCTCTAGTTGTGGCAAGTGGGGGCCACTCTTCATCACGGTGCGCAGGCCTCTCACTATTGAGGCCTCTCTTGTTGCAGAGCACAGGCTCCAGACACGCAAGCTCAGTAATTGTGGCTCACGGGCCCAGTTGCTCCGCGGCATGTGGGATCTTCCCAGACCAGGGCTCGAACCTGTGTCCCCTGCATTGGCAGGCAGACTCTCAACCACTGCACCGCCAGGGAAGCCCTTGATTCAGTTTTTAATTACTGATTCAATCCAGGAAAGGTAGTTGGTTAGCTCATATATTCCAGTTCTTCCTGGTTCAGTTTTGGGAGATTGTACCTCTGTAAAAATTTGTCCGTTTTCTCTATGTTGTTCATTTTATTGGCAAATATTTGCTTTTTAAAAAAATTTTTTTATGGCTGTGTTGGGTCTTCGTTTCCGTGCGAGGGCTTTCTCTAGTTGTGGGAAGCGGGGGCCACTCTTCATCGTGTTGCGCGGGCCTCTCACTATTGCGGCCTCTCTTGTTGCAGAGCACAGGCTCCAGACGTGCAGGCTCAGTAATTGTGGCTCACGGGCCCAGTTGCTCCACAGCATGTGGGATCTTCCCAGACCAGGGCTCGAACCCGTGTCCCCTGCATTGGCAGGCAGATTCTCAACCACTGCGCCACCAGGGAAGCCCAAATATTTGCTTTTAGTAGCCTCAGGGTCCTTTGAATTTCCATGATGTTGATTGTAACTGCTTGTTTTTCATTTGTACATTTATTGATTTGGACCCTCTCCCTTTTTTTCCTGATGAGTCTGGCTAAGGATTATGAATATTGTTTATCGTTTCAATGAAGCAGGTTTTAGTTTCATTGATCTTTGTTTGTTTGTTGTTTGTTTTTAAGGCTCTATTTCATTTATTTCTGCTCTGATCATTATGATTTCTTTCCTTCTAAGTTTGGGTTTTGTTTGTTCATTTTTCTCTAGTTACGTTAGGTGTAAAGTTATGTCATTTATTTAAGCTTTTTCTTCTTGTTAGCTTGTATCACTAAAAACTTCCCTCTTAGAACAGCTTTTGCTGCATCCCATAGGTTTTGGGTCATTGTGTTTTTGTTTTTATTTGTCTCTAGGGTTTTTTTTAATTGATTTAATTGAAGTATAGTTGATTTACAATGTTTTGCTGTATAGCAAATTGATTCAGTTATACACCTATCTATGTATCTGCCTATGCATTCTTTCTCATTTTCTTTTCCAGTATGGTTTATCACAGGATATTGAATACAATTTCCTCTGGTATACACTAGAACCTTGTTCCTTTTTAAAATTTATTTATTTATTTATTTAAATTTAAAAATTTTTTATTTTATATTGGAATATAGTTGAGTAACATTGCTGTGTTAGTTGCAGATGTGCAACAAAATGATTCAGTTATACATATATATGTACCTATTCATTTTCATATTAATTCCCATTTAGGTTATTACAAAATATTGAGCAAAATCTCTGTACTATACAGTAGGTCCTTATTTGTTATCTGTTTTAATACAAGAGTGTGTACATGTAAATCCTAAACTCCCAATCTATCCTTCCCCCCACCCCATTCCCTCTGGTAACCATAAGTTTGTAATCTAAGTCTGTGAGTCTGTTTCTGTTTTGTAAATAAGTTCATTTGTATCATTTCTTTTTAGATTCCGTATATAAGCAATATTGTATGATAGTTTTACTTCACTTAGTATGATAATCTCCAGGTCCATCCATGTTGCTGTAAATGGCATTATTTCATTCTTTTTGTTGGCTGAGTAATATTCCATTGTATATATGTATCGCATCTCCTTCATCCATTCTTCTGTCAATGGACATTTTGGTTGCTTCTGTGTCTTGACTACTGTAAAGAGTGCTGCAATGGACATTGGGATGCATGTATCCTTTAGAACTATGTATTTCTCTGAATATGTGCCCAGGAGTGGGATTGCTGGATCATATGGTAGCTCTACTTTTAGTTTTTTAAGGAACCCCCATACTGTTCTCTTTAGTGTCTGTACCAATTTACATTTCCTTCAAGAGTATAGGAGGGTTCCCTTTTCTCCATGACCTTGTTCTTTCTCCATTCTATAATAGTTTGCATCTGCTAACCCCAAACTCCCAATCCATCTCTTCCATGCTTCCCCTCTCCCTGGCAACAAGCAGTCTCTTCTCTATGTCTGTGAGTCTGTTTCTTTTATGTAGATAAGTTCTTTTGTGTCAGATTTTTCATTCCACATATAAGTGATAACATATGGTATTTCTCCTTCTCTTTGTGACTTGCTTCACTTAGTGTGATAATCTCTAGCTCCATTCATGTTGCTGCAAATGGCATTATTTCATCCTTTGTTATGGCTGAGTAGTATTCCATTGTATATATATACCACAACTGCTTTAGCCATTCATGTGTCAGTGGACATTTAGGTTGCTTCCATGTCTTGGCTATGGTTAATAGTGCTGTTGTGCACATAGGGATTCATGTATCTTCTTGAATTAGAAGTTTGTCTGGATATATATACAGGAGTTGGGTTGCTGGATCATATGGCAAGTCAATTTTTAGTTTTTTGAATAAGCTCCATACTGTTTTCCAAAGTTGCTGCACCAATTTACATTCCCATGCACAGTGTAGGAGGGTTCCCTTTTCTCCACACCCTCTCCAGCATTTGGTATTTGTAGACATTTTAATGATGGCCATTCTGATATTTGTGAGGTGGTGCCTCATTGTAGTTTTGATTTGCATTTCTTTAATAATTACTGATGTTGAGAATCTTTTCATGTGCCTGTTTGGCCATTTGTATGTCTCTGAGAAATGTCTTCGTAGGTCTTCTGCCCATTTTGTGATTGGGTCATTTTGTTTTTTGGTTGTTCAGTTGTATGAGATGTTTGTATATTTTGGAAATTAAGGCCTCATCAGTTGCCTCATTTGCAAATATTTTCTCCCAGTCTGTAGGTTGTCTTTCCTTTTTGTTTATGGTTTCCTTTGCTGTGTCAACCCTTTTGAGTTTAACTAGGTCCCATTTGTTGATTTCTGTTTTTATTTCCATTACCCTAGGAGCCAAAACTAGAAAGATATTGCTGCAATTTATGTCAAAGTGTGTTCTGTCTAGGTTTTCCTCTGGGAGTCTTTTCGTATCCAGTTTTCCACTTAGGTTTTTAATTCATTTTGTGTTTATTTTGGGATAGGGTGTTAAGAATGTTCTACTTTCATTCTTTACATGTAGCTGTCCAGTTTTCCCAGCACCACTTATTGAATAGACTGTATTTTCTCCATTGTATATTCTTGCTTCCTTTGTCTTAAATTAATTGACCATAGCTGAATGGTTTATTTCTGTGCTTTCTTTCCTGTTTCATTGATCTGTATGTTGGGTTTTCTGCTAGTAGGCCATACTGTTTTGATTACTGTAGCCTGGTAATATAGTCTGAAGACAGGGAGAGTGATTCCTCCAGCTTCTTTCTTCTTTCCCAAGATTGTTTTGGTTATTCAGGGTCTTTTGTGTTTCCATACAAATTTAAAGTTTTTGTGTTCTAGTTCTGTGAAAAATGCCCTTGGTCATTTGATAGGGATTTCACTGGATCTGTAGATTGTTCTGAACAGTGTGATCACTTTAACAATGTTGATTCTTCCCATCCAAGAACAGGTCTTTCTTTCCATCTGTGTGTGTTGGTTTTAATTTCTTTCATCAGAATCTTATAGTTTTTGGAGTATGGGTCTTTTGCCTCCTTAGGTACGTTGATTTCTAAAATATTTTCTTCTATTTGATGCTATGATAAATGGGATTGTTTTCTGAGTTTCTCCTTTGGATCTTTCACTGATAGTGTATAGAAATGAAGCAGATTTCTCTGTAATAATTTTGTATCCTGCAACTTTACTGAATTCATTGATGAGTTTTAGCAGTTTTCTGGTTGCCTCTTTAGACTTTTCTATGTGTGCTAACATGTCATTTGCAAAAAATGACAGTTTTACTTCTTCTTTTCCAAGTTGGATTCTTTTTTTTATTTTTCTCCTCTGTTGCTCTGGCTAGGACTTTGAAACTTATGTTATATAAAAGTGGTGAGAATGGGCATGTTCATGATCTTGTTGTTCATTATCTTAGAGAAAATCCTTTCAGCTTTTCCCCATCAAGTATGATGTTAGTGCTGGGTTGGTCATATATGGCCTTTATTACATTGAAGTATAGTTCTTCTGTGCCTACCGTCTACAGAGGTTTTTTTTTTTTTTATCATAAATGGATGTTGAATTTTATCAAAAGCTTTCCCTGCCTCTCTAGAAAGGATCATATAGTTTTTATGTTCAATTGGTGTATCACACTGATTGATTTGTGGATATTGAAAACTCCTTGCATCTCTGGGGTAAATCCCACTTGATCATAATGTATAATCCTTTTAATGTATTGTTGGATTCTGTTTGCTAATACTGTGTTGATGATTTTGGCGTCTATGTTCATCTGTGATATGGACCTGTAATTATCTTTTCTGTGTGTGATATCTTTGTCTGGTTTTTTAAATTGGGGTGATGGTGGCCTCATATAATGAATTCAGAAGTGCTCCTTCCGTCCTGGAGCTTAAAGATGGCGGAAGAGTAAGACGCAGAGATCACCTTCCTCCCCACAGATACATCAGAAATGCATCTATATGTGGAACTGCTCCTATAGAACACCTACTGAACGCTGGCAGAAGACCTCAGACCTCCCAAAAGGCAAGAAACTCCCCACGTACCTGGGTAGGGCAAAAGAAAAAAGAGAAAACAGAGACAAAGAATAGGGACGGGACCTGCATCAGTGGGAGGGAGCTGTGAAGGAGGAAAGGTTTCCACACACTATGAAGCCCCTTCAATGGCAGAGACAGGGGGTGGGCAAGAGGGAAGCTTCGGAGCCACGGAGGAGAGCGCAGCCACAGGGGTGCGGAGGGCAAAGCGGAGAGATTCCCGCACAGAGGATCGGTGCCGACCAGCACTCACCAGCCCACGAGGCTCGTCTGCTCACCCGCCGGGGTGGGCGGGGGCTGGGAGCTGAGGCTCGGGCTTCGGTCGGATCCCAGGGAGAGGACTGGGGTTTGCGGTGTGAACACAGCCTGAAGGGGGCTAGTGCACCATGGCTAGCTGGGAGGGAGTCTGGGAAAAAGTCTGGACCTGCCGAAGAGGCAAGAGACTTTTTCTTGCCTCTTTGTTTCCTGGTGCACGAGGAGAGGGGATTCAGAGCGCCGCTTAAACGAGCTCCAGAGATGGGCGCGAGCCGCGGCGATCAGCGCGGACCCCAGAGACGGGCATGGGGCGCTAAGGCTGCTGCTGCCGCCACCAAGAAGCCTGTGTGCGAGCAAAGGTCACTCTGCACACCGCCCCTCCCGGGAGCCTGTGCAGCCTGCCACTGCCAGGGTCCCATGATCCAGGGACAACTTCCCTGGGAGAACGCTCGGCGCACCTCAGGCTGCTGCAACGTCACGCCAGCCTCTGCCACCGCAGGCTCGCCCCGCCTCCTCCGTACCCCTCCCTCCCCCAGGCCTGAGTGAGCCAGAGCCCCCGAAGCAGCTGCTCCTTTCACCCCGTCCTCTCTGAGCGAAGAACAGACGCCCTCAGGCGACCTACACGCAGAGGCTGGGCCAAATCCAAATCTGAACCCTGGGAGCTGTGTGAACAAAGAAGAGAAAGGGAAATTTCTCCCAGCAGCCTCAGGAGCAGTGGATTAAATCTCTACAGTCAACTTGATGGACCCTGCATCTGTGGAATACCTGAATAGAGAAAGAATCATCCCAAAATTGAGGCTGTGGACTTTGGGATAAACGATATATATTTTTTTCCTTTTTCTCTTTTTGTGAGTGTGTATGTGTATGCTTCTGTGTGTGATTTTGTCTGTATAGCTTTGCTTTCACCATTTTTCCTAGGGTTCTGTCCATCCGTTTTGTTTTTTTTTTTTTACTTTTTAAAATTTTTTCTTAATAATTATTTTTTATTTTAATAACTTTATTTTACTTTATTTTATTTGATCCTCTTTCTTTCTTTCCTTCTTCCTTCCTTTCTTCCTTTCTTCCTTCCTTCCTTCCTTCCTTCCTTCCTTCCTTTCTTTCTTTCTTTCTTTCTTTCTTTCTTTCTTTCTTTCTTTCTTTCTCTCTTTCTTTCTTTCTTTCTTTCATCTCCCTTTTATTCTGAGCCGTGTGGATGAAAGGCTCTTGGTGCTCCAGCCAGGAGTCAGTGCTGTGCCTCTGAGGTGGGAGAGCCAACTTCAGAACAATGGTCCACAAGAGACCTCCCAGCTCCATTTGTAATATCAAATGGTGAAAATCTCCCAGAGATCTCCATCTCAATGCCAAGACCCAGCTTCACTCAACGACCAGCAAGCTACAGTGCTGGATACCCTATGCCAAACAACTAGCAAGATAGGAACACAACGCCACCCATTAGCAGAGAGGCTGCCTAAAATCATAACAAGGCCACAGACACCCCAAAACACACCACCAGACGTGGACCTGCCCACCAGAAAGACAAGATCCAGCCTCATCCACCAGAACACAGGCACTAGTCCCCTCCACCAGGAAGCCTACACAACCCACTGAACCAACCTTAGCCACTGGGGACAGACACGAAAAACAGTGGGAACTATGAACCTGCAGCCTGCGAAAAGGAGACCCCAAACACAGTAAGTTAAGCAAAATGAGAAGACAGAAAAACACACACCAGATGAAGGAGCAAGGTAAAAACCCACCAGACCTAATAAATGAAGAGGAAATAGGCAGTCTACCTGAAAAAGAATTCAGAATAATGATAGTAAAGATATCCAAAATCTTGGAAATAGAATGGAGAAAATAAAAGAAACGTTGAACAAGGACCTAGAAGAACTAAAGAGCAAACAAACAATGATGAACAACACAATAAATGAAATTAAAAATTCTCTAGAAGGAATCAATAGCAGAATAACTGAGGCAGAAGAACGGATAAGTGACCTGGAAAATAAAATAGGGGAAATAACTACCACAGAGCAGAATAAAGAAAAAAGAATGAAAAGAATTGAGGACCGTCTCAGAGACCTCTGGGACAACATTAAACGCACCAACATTTGAATTATAGGGGTCCCAGAAGAAGAAGAGAAAAAGAAAGGGACTGAGAAAATATTGGAAGAGATGATAGTTGAAAACTTCCCTAATATAGGAAAGGAAATAGTTAATCAACTCCAGGAAGCACAGAGAGTCCCATACAGAATAAATCCAAGGAGAAACAAGCCAAGACACATATTAATCAAACTATCAAAAATTAAATACAAAGAAAACATATTAAAAGCAGCAAGGGAAAAACAACAAATAACGCACAAGGGAATCCCCATAAGATTAACAGCTGATCTTTCAGCAGAAACTCTGCAAGCCAGAAGGGAGTGGCAGGACATATTTAGAGTGATGAAGGAGAAAAACCTACAACCAAGATTACTCTACCCAGCAAGGATCTCATTCAGATTTGATGGAGAAATTAAAACCTTTACAGACAAGCAAAAGCTGAGAGAGTTCAGCACCACCAAACCAGCTTTACAACAAATGCTAAAGGAACTTCTCTAGGCAGGAAACACAAGAGAAGGAAAAGACCTACAATAACAAAACCAAAACAATTAAGAAAATGGGAATAGGAACATACATATTGATAATTACCTTAAATGTAAATGGATTAAATGCTCCCACCAAAAGACACAGACTCACTGAATGGACACAAAAACAAGACCCGTATATATGCTGTCTACAAGAGACCCACTTCAGACCTAGGGACACATACAGACTGAAAGTGAGGGGATGGAAAAAGATATTCCATGCAAATGGAAATCAAAAGAAAGCTGGAGTAGCAATTCTCATAGGAGACAAAATAGGCTTTAAAATAAAGACTATTACAAGAGACAAAGAAGAACACTACATAATGATCAAGGGATCGATCCAAGAAGAAGATATAACAATTGTAAATATTTATGCACCCAACATAGGAGCATCTCAATACATAAGGCAAATACTAAAAGCCATAAAAGGGGAAATCGACAGTGACACAATCATAGTAGGGGACTTTAACACCCCACTTTCACCAATGGACAGATCATCCAAAATGAAAATAAATAAGGAAACACAAGCTCTAAATGATACATTAAACAAGATGGACTTAATTGATATTTATAGGACATTCCCTCCAAAAACAACAGAATACACATTCTTCTCAAGTGCTCATGGAACATTCTCCAGGATAGATCATATCTTGGGTCACAAATCAAGCCTTGGTAACTTTAAGAAAATTGAAATTGTATCAAGTATCTTTTCCGACCACAACGATATGAGACTAGATATCAATTACAGGAAAAGATCTGCAAAAAATACAAACACATGGAGGCTAAATAATACACTACTTAATAACCAAGTGATCACTGAAGAAATCAAAAAATACCTAGAAACAAATGTCAATGGCAATACAACGACCCAAAACCTATGGGATGCAGTAAAAGCAGTTCTAAGAGGGAAGTTTATAGCAATACAATCCTACCTTAAGAAACAGGAAACATCTCAAATAAACAACCTAACCTTACACCTAAAGCAATTAGAGAAAGAACAAAAAAACCCCAAAGTTAGCAGAAGGAAAGAAATCATAAAGATCACATCAGAAATAAATGAAAAAGAAATGAAGGAAACAATAGCAAAGATCAATAAAACTAAAAGCTGGTTCTTTGAGAAGATAAACAAAATTGATAAACCATTAGCCAGACTCATCAAGAAAAAAGGGAGAAGACTCAAATCAAGAGAATTAGAAATGAAAAAGGAGAAGTAACCACTGACACTGCAGAAATACAAAGGATCATGAGAGATTACTACAAACAACCCTATGCCAATAAAATGGACAACCTGGAAGAAATGGACAAATTCTTAGACTTGCACAACCTGCCGACACTGAACCAGGAAGAAATAGAAACTATGAACAGACTAATCACAAGCACTGAAATTGAAAGTGTGATTAAAAATCTTCCAACAGGGGCTTCCCTGGTGGCGCAGTGGTTGAGAATCTGCCTGCTAATGCAGGGGACACGGGTTCGAGCCCTGGTCTGGGAAGATCCCACATGCCACGGAGCAGCTGGGCCCGTGAGCCACAATTGCTGAGCCTGCGCGTCTAGAGCCTGTGCCCCGCGACGGGAGGGGCCGCGATAGAGAAAGGCCCGCGCACCGCGATGAAGAGCGGTCCCCGCACCGCGATGAAGAGTGGCCCCCGCTTGCCGCAACTGGAGAAAGCCCTCGCACGAACCGAAGACCCAACACAGCCAAAAATAAATAAATAAATAAATAAATAAGAAAATCCTTAAAAAAAAAAAAAAAAAAAATCTTCCAACAAACAAAAGCCTAGGACCAGAGGGCTTCATAGGCGAATTCTGTCAAATATTTAGAGAAGAGCTAACACTTATCCTTCTCAAATTCTTCCAAAATACAGCAGAGAGAGGAACACTCCCAAACTCATTCTACGAGGCCACCATCACCCTGATACCAAAACCAGACAAAGATGTCACAAAGAAAGAAAACTACAGGCCAATATCACGGATGAACATAGATGCAAAAATCCTCAACAAAATACTAGCAAACAGAATCCAACAGCACATTAAAAGGATCATACACCATGATCAAGTGGTGTTTATTCCAGGAATGCAAGGATTCTTCAATATATGCAGCTCAATCAATGTGATTCACCATATTGACAAATTGAAGGAGAAAAACCATATGATCATCTCAATCGATGCAGAGAAAGCTTTTGACAAAATTCAACACCCATTTATGATAAAAACCCTGCAGAAAGTAGGCATAGAGGGAAATTTCCTCAACATAATAAAGGCCATATATGACAAACCCACAGCCAACATCGTCCTCAATGGTGAAAAACTGAAACCATTTCCACTAAGATCAGGAACGAGACAAGGTTGCCCACTCTCGCCACTATTATTCAACATAGTTTTGGAAGTTTTAGCCACAGCAGTCAGAGAAGAAAAAGAAATAAAAGGAATCCAAACTGGAAAAGAAGTAAAGCTGTCACTGTTTGCAGATGACATGATACTATACATAGAGAATCCTAAAGATGCTACCAGAAAACTACTAGAGCTAATCAATGAATTTGGTAAAGTAGCAGGATACAAAATTAATGCACAGAAATCTCTGGCATTCCTATACACGAATGATGAAAAATCTGAAAGTGAAATTAAGAAAACACTTCCCATTTACCATTGCAACAAAAAGAATAAAATATCTAGGAATAAACCTACCTAAGGAGACAAAAGACCTGTATGCAGAAAATTATAAGACACTGATGAAAGAAATTAAAGATGATACAAATAGATGGAGAGATATACCATGTTCTTGGAATGGAAGAATCAACATTGTGAAAATGACTCTACTACCCAAAGCAATCTACAGATTTAATGCAATCCCTATCAAACTACCACTGGCGTTTTTCACAGAACTAGAACAAAAAATTTCACAATTTGTATGGAAACACAAAAGACCCTGAATAGCCAAAGCAATCTTGAGAACGAAAAAGGGAGCTGGAGGAATCAAGCTCCCTGACTTCAGATTATACTACAAAGCTACAGTAATCAAGACAGTATGGTACTGGCACAAAAACAGAAATATAGATCAATGGAACAGGATAGAAAGCCCAGAGATAAACCCACGCACCTATGGTCACCTTATCTTTGATAAAGGGGGCAAAAATATACAGTGGAGAAAAGACAGCCTCTTCAATAAGTGGTGCTGGGAAAACTGGACAGGTACATGTAAAAGTATGAAATTACAACACTCCCTAACACCATACACAAAAATAAACTCAAAATGGATTAAAGACCTAAATGTAAGGCCAGACACTATCAAACTCTTAGAGGAAAACATAGGCAGAACACTCTATGACATACATCACAGCAAGATCCTTTTTGACCCACCTCCTAGAGAAATGGAAATAAAACCAAAAATAAACAAATGGGACCTAATGAAACTTAAAAGCTTTTGCACAGCAAAGGAAACCATAAACAAGACCAAAAGACAACCCTCAGAATGGGAGAAAATATTTGCAAATGAAGCAACTGACAAAGGATTAATCTCCAAAATTTACAAGCAGCTCATGCAGCTCAATATCAAAAAAACAAACAACCCAATCCAAAAATGGGCAGACGACCTAAATAGACATTTCTCCAAAGAAGATATACAGATTGCCAACAAACACATGAAAGAATGCTCAACATCATTAATCATTAGAGAAATGCAAATCAAAACTACAATGAGATATCATCTCATACCAGTCAGAATGGCCATCATCAAAAAATCTAGAAAGAATAAATGCTGCAGAGGGTGTGGAGAAAAGGGAACACTCTTGCACTGTTGGTGGGAATGTAAATTGATACAGCCACTGTGGAGAACAGTATGGAGGTTCCTTAAAAAACTAAAAATAGAACTACCATATGACCCAGCAATCCCACTACTGGGCATATACCCTGAGAAAACTATAATTCAAAAAGAGTCATGTACCAAAATGTTCATTGCAACTCTATTTACAATTGTCAGGACATGGCAGCAACCTAAGTGTCCATCAACAGATGAATGGATAAAGAAGATGTGGCACATATATACAATGGAATATTACTCAGCCATAAAAAGAAACGAAATTAAGTTATTTGTAGTGAGGTGGATGGACCTGGAATCTGTCATACAGAGTGAAGTAAGTCAGAAAGAGAAAAACAAATACCGTATGCTAACACATATATATGGAATCTAAGAAAAAAAAATAAGGTCATGAAGAACCTAGGGGCAAGACAGGAATAAAGACACAGACCTACTAGAGGATGCATCTGAGGATGTGGGGAGGGGGAAGGGTAAGCTGTGACAAAGTGAGAGAGTGGCATGGACATATATACACTACCAAACATAAAATAGATAGCTAGTGGGAAGCAGCCGCGTAGCACAGGGAGATCAGCTCGGTGCTTTGTGACCACCTAGAGGGGTGGGATAGGGAGGGTGGGAGGGAGGGAGATGCAAGAGGGAAGACATATGGGAACATATGTATATGTATAACTGATTCACTTTGTTATAAAGCAGAAACTAACACACCATTGTAAAGCAATTATACTCCAATAAAGATGTTAAAAAAAAAAAAAAAAGAAGTGCTCCTTCCTCTGCAATTTTTTGGAAGATTTGCAGAAGGATAGGTGTTAACTCTTTTCTAAATGTATGGTAGAAATTCCCTGTGAAGCCATCTGGTCCTGGGGTTTTGTTTGTTGGGTCTTTTTAAATTACTGATTCAATTTCAGGAGTGGTAATTGGTCAAGTTCATATATTCCAGTTCTTCCTGGTTCAGTTCTGGGAGATTGTACCTCTGTAAAAATGTGTTCATTTGCTGTAGATGGTCCATTTTATTGGCAAATAGTTGCTTATTGTAGTCTCTTAGGGTTCTTTGTATCTCTGTGATGTCAGTTGTAACTTTTTTTTCATTTCTGTATTTATTGATTTGGGCTCTCTCCCTTTTTTTGATAATGAGTCTGGCTAAGGTTTATCAATTTTGTTTATGTTTTCAAAGAACCAGCTTTTAGTTTCACTGATTTTTTTTTCTGTTTTTTTTTAAGGCTCTATTTCGTTTATTTCTGCTCTGATCTTTATGATTTCTTTCCTTCAACTAACTTTGGGTTTTGTTTATTTATCTTTCTCTAGTTACATTCAGTGTAAAGTTAGGTTATGTATTTGAGATTTTTCTTTTTTTTTTTTTTTTAATTTTTTTTTAATTTTTATTTTTTTAATGCTATTCTTGTCTGCTTACATTCTTTTTATGTATGTATGTATGTATGTATGTATGTATGGCTGTGTTGGGTCTTCGTTTCTGTGCGAGGGCTTTCTCCAGTTGCGGCAAGCGGGGGCCACTCTTCATCGCGGTGCGCGGGCCTCTCACTATCGCGGCCTCTCGTTGCCGAGCACAGGCTCCAGACGCGCAGGCTCAGCAATCGTGGCTCACGGGCCGAGCCGCTCCACGGCACGTGGGATCCTCCCAGACCAGGGCTCGAACCCGTGTGCCCTGCATTGGCAGGCAGACTCTCAACCACTGCGCCACCAGGGAAGCCCGAGATTTTTCTTTTTAGCTCGTATTGTGTAAAACTTCCCTCTTTGAACTGCTTTTGCTGTGTCTGATACGTTTTGAGTCGTCGTTTGTCTCTATGTTTTTTGTAAATTGATTTAATTGACATATAGTTGATTTACAATGTTGTGTTACTTTCTGTTGTAGAGAAAAGTGATTCAGTTATACATCTATCTATCTATCTGTCCATCTATCCATTCTTTTTCATTTTCGTTTACATTATGGTTTGTCACAGGATATTGAATAGAGTTCCCTGTGCTATACAGTAGGACCTTGTTCTCTATCCATTTTATGTATAATAGTTTGCATCTGCTAAACCCAAACTCCCAAGCCATCCCTCTGTTGCTCCCCTTCTCCCTTGGCAAACACTAGTCTCTTCTCTATGTTTGTGCATCTGTTTCTGTTTCATACAAGTTCATTTGCGTCATATTTTACATTGCACATATAAGTGATATTATATGGTATTTGTTCTTCTCCTTGTGATATGGGCCAGTAATTTTCTTTTTTGTGTGTGTGATTGTCTTCTTTTTAAATTTTTGTTTTATATTGGAGCATAGATGATTTACAATGTTGTGTTAGTTT
Organism: Balaenoptera acutorostrata; assembly: GCF_949987535.1. Lineage (NCBI taxonomy): Eukaryota > Metazoa > Chordata > Mammalia > Artiodactyla > Balaenopteridae > Balaenoptera > Balaenoptera acutorostrata. Next base: position 194,479,827 of record NC_080064.1, on the reverse strand, counting down.
CGGGTGTACAGCAAAGTGATTCAGTTATACATATACGTGTATCTATTCTGGTTCAATTTTTTTTCCCATTTAGGTTATTACAGAATATCGAGCAGAGTTCCCTGTGTTACACGGTAGGTCCTTATTGGTTATCTATTTTAAATATAGTAGTGTGTACATGTCATTCCCAAACTCCCAATCTATCCCTCCTCCTGACCCTTCCCCCATAGTAACCATAAGTTCATTCTCTAAGTCTGTGGGTCTGTTTCTGTTTTGTAAATAAGTTCATTTGTATCCTTTTTTCTTAGATTTTGATTTAAGTGATATCATATATTTGTCTTTCTGTGTCTGACATACTTCACTTAGTATGACAATCTCTAAGTCCATCCATGATGATGCAAATGGCATTATTTCATTCTTTTTTATGGCTGAGTAATAGTCCATTGTATTTCTTTATCCATTCATCTGTTGATGGACATTTAGGTTGATTCCATGTCTTGGCTGTTGTAAATAGTGCTGCTATGAACATTGGGGTGCATGTATCTTTTCGAATTAGACTTTTGTTCGTATATGTGCCCAGTAGTGGGATGGCAGCATCATATGGTAGTTCTATTTTTAGTTTTTTGAGGAACCTCCATACTGTTCTCCACAGTGGCTGTATCAATTTACATTCCCACCAACAGTGCAAGAGTGTTCCCTTTTCTCCACACCCTCCCCAGCATTTATTGTTTTTACATTTTTTGGTGATGGCTATTCTGACTGGTGTGAGATCATATTTCATTGGAGTTTTGATTTGCATTTCTCTAATAATTAGTGACATTGAGCATCTTTTCATGTACCTGTCGGTCATCTGCATGTTTTCTTTGGAGAAATGTCTATTTAGGTCTTCTGCCCATTGTTTGATTGGGTTGTTTGGTTTTTGGATATTGAGCTGCATGAGCTATCTGTAAATTTTGGAGACTAATCCCTTGTTGGTCACATCATTTGCAAATATTTTCTACCAATCTGTGGGTCATCTTTTCGTTTTGTTTATGGTTTCCTTTGCTGTGCAATAGCTTTAATTAGGTCCCATTTGTTTATTTTTGTTTTTATTTCCATTACTCTCGGAGTTGGCTTGGAAGAGATATTGCTGTGATTTATGTCAAAGTGTGTTTGCTGTGATTTACGTCAAAATGTGTTCTGCCTATGTTTTCCTCTAAGAGTATTATAGTATCCTGTCTTACATTTAGGTCTTTAATCCATTTTGAGTTTATTTTTGCATATGCCTTTAAAGAATGCTTAATTTCATTTTTTTTTTACATGTAGCTGTCCAGTTTTCCCAGCACCATTTGTTGAACAGACTGTCTTTCCTCCATTGTATAGTCTTTCCATCTTTGTCATAGATTAATTGACCATGGATGATTAGGTTTATTTCTGGGCTTTCTATCCTGTTCTATTCATCTATATTTGTTTTTGTGCCAGTATCATATTGTTTTGATGACTGTGCTGTGTAATATAGTCTGAAGTCATGGAGACTGATTCCTCCAGCTCTGTTTTTCTTTCTCAAGATTGCTTTGACTATTTGTCTCTATACAAATTTTAAGATTATTTGTTCTAGTTCTGTGAAAAATGCCATTGGTAATTTGAAAGAGATTGCATTGAATCTGAATTGCCTTGGGTGGTATAGTCATTTCAATAATATTGATTCTGCCAATCCAAGAATATTGTATATCTTTCAGTCTGTTTGTGTCGTCTTCGATCTCATTCATCAGCATCTTATAGTTTTTGGAGTACAGGTCTTTTGTCTCCTTAGGAAAGTTTATTCCTAAGTATTCTTTTCTTTTTGATGTGATGGTAAATGTGATTGTTTCTTTATTGTCTTTTTCTGATCTTTCATTGTTAGTGTATAGAAGTGCAACAGATTTCTCTGTATTAATTTTGTATCATGTAACTTTACCAAATTCATTGATGAGCTCTAGTAGTTTTCTGGTAGCATCTTTAGGACTTTCTATGTATAGTATCATGTCATCTGCGAACAGTGCCAGTTTTACTTCTTTTCCAATTTGGATTCCTTTTATTCTCTGATTGCCATGGCTAGGACTTCTAAAACTATATTGAATAAAAGTGTTGAGAGTGGACATCCTTGTCTTGTTCCTGACCCTAGAGGAAATGCTTTCAGCTTTTAACCATCGAGAATGATGTTAGCTGTAGATTTGTCATATATGGCCTTTATTATGTTGAGATATGTTCACTTTATGCCCAGTTTCTGGAGAGTTTTTATCATAAATGGTATTGAATTTTGTCAAAAGTTTTTTCTGCATGAATTGATCATATGGTTTTTATTCTTCAACTTGTTCATGTGGTGTTATCATACTGATTGATTTGAGAATATTGAAAAATCCTTACATCCCTGGGATAAATCCCACTTGATCATGATGTATGATCTATTCTTGGAGTCTGTTGGTAATACTGTGTTGAGGATTTTGGTATCTATGCTCATCAGTGCTATGGGCCTGTAATTTTCTTTTTGTGTGCGCTATATTTGTCTGGCTTTTGGTATCAGGGTGATGATGGCCTCATACAATGAGTTAGGAAGTGTTCCTTCTTCTGGAATTTTTTTGAAAGATTTGCAGAAGGATATGTGTTAACTCTTCTCTAAATGTTTGGAAGAAATTCCCTGTGAAGTCATCCACTAGATTTTTGTTTGTTGGGACTTTTTAAATTACGGATTCAATTTCAGGAATGGTAATTTGTCAGTTCATATATTCTGGTTCTTCCTGCTTCAGTTTTGGGAGATTGTGCCTTTATAAAAATTTGTCTGTTTTCTCTAGGTTGTCCATTTTATTGGCAAATATTTGCTTTTAGTAATCTCTTAGGGTCTTTTGTATTTCCATGATGTCAGTTGTAACTGTTTCTTTTTCATTTGTACATTTATTGATTTGGGCCCTCTCCATGTTTTCCTGATGAGTCTGGCTAAGGATTATGAATATTATTTATCTTTTCAAAGAACCCAGTTTTAGTTTCATTGATTTTTTTTTGTTTGTTTTTGTTTGTTTATTTAGGCTCTATTTCATTTATTTCTGCTGATAGTTATGATTTCTTTCTTTCTACTAAATTTGGGTTTTGTTTGTTAATTTTTCTCTAGTTAACTTAGGTGTAAGGTTAGGTTATTTATTTGAGATTTTCTTCTTCTTAGCTTGTATCATAAAAACTTCCCTCTTAGAACAGTTTTTGCTGCGTCCCATAGATTTTGGGTGGTTGTGATTTTGTTTTCATTTGTCTCAAGGGTTTTTTAAATAATTGACTTAATTGAAGTATAGTTGATTTACAATATTGTGTTACTTTTGCTGTACAGCAAAGTGATTCAGTTATACATCTATCTATCTATCATCTATCATGTATGTATTCATTCTTTTTCTTTTCCATTATGGTTTAACACAGGATATTGAATAGAGTTCCCTGTGCTATACACTAGGACCTTGTTTTTTATCCATTCTATGTATAATAGTTTGCATCTGCTAATCCGAAACTCAACAAGTTTTCTTGTTTCTGGTGTCCACCCCTGGTGGGTGAGACTGTTCCAGAGGCTGTTCTAGAGCCTGGAGCCCACAGGCTGTTGGATGGGGCCAGATTTTGCTGCTCTTGGCTCAAGCAAAATGTCTGCCTCTCATAAGAGTTTCAGTAGATGAATACTCCCTTATATGTCCGCTACCAGCTTTTATGACCCCAGAGAGAGCTACAGCCGCTCCCCCCCTCCCTAGGAGACCCTCCAAGACCAGCAGGTATGTCTGGCACAGGCTCCTATGAAGTCACTGCTTTTGCCCTTGGTCCCAGTGCATGCGAGTTCTTGTGTGAGCCCTTTAAGAGTGGATCTCTGTTTCCCCTGCCTTGTAGAGCTCCTGCGGGCATGCCCCACTGGCCTTCAAAGCCAAATGCTCTGAGGCCTCCTCCTCCTGATGCCAGACCCCTAGGCTGTGGGGCTTAGAGCTCTCACTCCTGTGGGAGAACTTCTGCAATATAATTACTCTCCAGCTTGTGGGTTGTCCCCCCCCACCCCCATGTTAAGGGATTTGATTGTATCTGACACAGCGCTCCTCTTGCTGTGTCATTGTGGTTCCTTCTTTATGTCTTTGGTTATAGAATATCTTTTTTGGTAGGTTCCAGTCTTTTTAATTGATGGTTGTTCAGCAGTTAGGTGTGATTTTGGTGTGCTTGTCCAAGGAGGTGAGCGCAAGGTCCTACTCTGCCATTTACCCAGATTTGCTTTTTAAATGATCACAATTCCCACTGCCAACAACAATGAAAAGAGTGCATTTTCTGCATCTTCTCCAGCACCCGATGTCATCACTTTTCATGTGTACTTATTTCTTTTGCTATTGACTATTAATTGAATTTATTCTACTGTGAATTGTCTGTTTTATATCTTTTGCTCTTTTTTTCTCCTATTTTCTTGCATTTTTACTTACGAATTTTACTAATCAATCTGAGGATATTTACCTATATGTGATTCCCAGTTTATCATTTGTATTTTGATTTTGTTTGTGGTATATGTTAACATATGATATCCATTGCCAATTATTTATGTGGTCAAAAATACAGCTATTATTTCTTTTTAGTTTCCTATCTAGATTACACAGGTCACCTACTCCCATGGTTATGCATTCTCCTAAAATTCTCCTAATTTATCTTTCTTCCTTTCTTTCCCCCTTCCTTCCTTCCTTGTTTTAATTTAGATCATTAATTTATCTGGTATTTACTTTTCTGTATAGTGTGAGTTAGAAATCTGTTTGTTTTCATCTAGTGCCTTTAAGAAAACATACATTACCATAAATGTCATTCTCTTTCATATATTAAGGTCCCACAATACTTTATGATTGACCTTTATATTTCATTCCACCACTGTTCATCCATTCCTCTGCCAATACTATACTGCTTTAAGTAGCTTCATGGTAGGTTTTAATATGTAATAAGTCAAGTTCAGTCTATTTTTTTTTTCATTATTTAGCTTTTTTTTTAATTGAAGTATAGTTGATTTACAATGTTATTTTCAGGTGTACGGCAAAATGATTCAGTTTTACATATATATTCATTTTTTTCAGATTCTTTTCCCTCATAGGTTATTTTTTTTTCACACACACTCACTGTATTTTATTTTTACAAGAGATAAATAGACTGACACCAAGCATTGTAAATGGATGACCACAACAAAAGCAACAATGATTGCAATTACCAAACACGAAACACACTCATACTATGTCATAATATTGACATTCAGTCCAGTAATCCTCCACTGTAACAGCTCCTTTACTTTGCAGTGAAAATTGATTTGTATATTCTTTGCCTCTGAGTCCTTGTGGGATTTTTTTAAAAAATTCAAACAGAAAGTCACAAAAATTATCATCATCCTCATCAGTTCACTCAGTCCCATGTAATTAATTTTTTTTTCATCTTGATCTTTTGTTAGCACTTTTATGAGTTCATCAGTTTTTCATTAGAGTTCTGAAAATGCTTATTCATTCAGTTCAGCAGTACAGTCGGTTACCAGAAACCTGTACTTGTCAGAGTCTTTTCCATGAATTCCTTGAAGATGAAACTCTTTTATAGGAACATATTTGCAAAAGCATCAGAGTACACCCAGAACTGTCTGTAAATGACAAAAGACTTAAAAATGACCATGGTTAAAGATTTGATGAAAGTTCATAATAATGCAATTGACAAGGAAATTTAATTATTTGAGATATACATTTTAAGTAATGACTCGAATTATGACTTATAACATTATACCAGAACATATAAGATTTTTAGAAATTTCATGTAATGTCTGAAACATTTATATTAACATATTTCCATACAAATAACCCAATGAAAGTTTAGTATTGTTTGTTTTTTTATACTGTAATAAGTCAAGTTCAGTCTATTTTTATTTTTTAAAACGTTTTAGGCTCTTTTTATATATTTATTTTTCCATATGAACTTTGACATCATTTTATCTGGTTGCAAGAAATTATGAGATTTGGATCAACAATGCACTACTAACAAACATTATACAGTACTTGATATTTAACCTTCGCATCTAAAACACGGCCTCTTTCTCTATTCAGGATTTTCTTCATGTTCTTAAACAAGATTTTATAATTTCTTTCATATAGGTCTTATATGTTTTTCACTTATTTCTAGGTACCTTATAATTCTTAGCTATCATAAACTCTTTTCCTGTTTATATTACCAAGTTCTTGTTGCAAATATAGGGAAAATATACACCTGCAAACCCACCATGCATCCCTCCACCCCACCTCACCCAGCTCATCTTTTGCTTCTTGGACAGCCAAGCTACTTCCCATCTGAAACTTCCCAGGCATTCTTCCTCTGCCTTCCAGGATCTTCCCCTTGTCTGTTCTTGGACTGACTCCTTCTCATGTTTTAGGTCTGGACTTAAATGTCACCTCCGCAGTGTCTCTTTTCCTCCACAGGAAATTTCCTCATCACAATTTGCATTTACATATTTCCAGAGATGGACTTGATTTTAAATCCATGGAAACAGAGACATTTGCTCATGACTGTATTATGGGTCTGGTATATGGGGATGCTCAGTGAACACTGGTGGGGTTAGTGGATCTATTCTTTGATCTCGTTCTTTTTTTTAATCACCTCTGCACTCCCGATCTAGTATTTTCAGTTTCTTCACTTGCTACTTCTCTTAACCTCTTAACCATCATTTAATCTTTAAAATTGAGCTACTACTACTCCTGGTTACCATCTACTTTTTCTCCATATGCCATCTTTTCTATTTTTACCCCAACTTGTTTTCCACTCTTCTCCTACTGAGTCGGCCACTTTGAACATCACCATGACTTCCTCATTAAGTCCAGGGTCCCAATCTCAATCCTTATTATCCTAATTTCTTTGTAACTTTTGGCAGCTGATAACTTCACGGTTTTCTTCTGGTTTAGGTTCTGTTTTTGATTCTTTTACGTCCTTATTTGTCCTTCCCTGACTGCTGCTGTTTTTGCACAATCCCCTGGAGTACTTAGCTCCACTTCTGGCACTATAAACACTATACTATTTATTAATTCAAGAAGAATAAACCACGCGACCACCACGAGGGGGGCGCCATGTTAAGTGTGTAACACCACACTGAACAACACAGGAAGCATCTGTCCTCCTGGAGCTTAGGGTCTAGCAGAGTGCAAGTTAACCAAGAGTCACACAAGTAATCATTTGGGTGCAGTGGCGTCAGCACCAAAGGAAAAGTATAGGATGAGTGGCTCCTGGAAAAGTTCATTTGATGTCAGCCATGGAAGAGTAGGAGGATTCTTTCTGGCCAAAGGGGAAGAGCTATTCAAGCTGTACTGGCCCTAAGGTGAGAAAGAACTTGGGGCTCTTGGAAAAACAGTCCTGTGGGCCTAGAATGGAGAGAATTAGGCAAAAGTAGATGAAGACTGGGGTCAGAAAAGATGCATATGGTGTAACAACAGCTCCGTTTAGCAAGCACTCGCTTGGTACCAGGCATTGCACTTAGCCCTTTATAAAATGTATTGCAATTTAATTCTCTTGTAGTGTTACGAATTTACATCCCTACTTTATACTTGAGAAAGTGAGGATCAGAGAAATAACGTTATGAACAGGATTATGCTTCTGGGAGTGAAAAAAATTATTTTCTATGCATTGTAATATTCGCAATGAAAATAATTTACTTTAAAACCCCTGGTTACAAATATTAACTTTCAAGTTCTCTTTTACTCTATTTTTCTCTCTTAAGGATCAAAATTAGAGAAAACAGATAATGTAACAACTCCATGGACGTTTTCTGGTAAGGTTTTGTGGCAGCAATCTTTGTCAGTATGTCATCATTTTGATTTTAAAGTTAGTTACTGCAGCAGTTTGGTGGTAAAGATAGCTGCACCAACTAATAATCCATGTAAACATAGATGCCTGGTACTGACTTCTTTTCTAATTAACAAACATACTTCTGAAATAAAATTTCAAATAGTCCAACAACAGTATCTTGAACCTAAAATTTCCTATTACTTACAATCACACATACACACACACAGTGAGGCTGCAGGTTCCTTACTATCCGTCCTAGGTTATAAAATGAGCTATACTTCACCACAAGCTACTGGGAATGATCCTGATGTGTAAGGTATACCCCTCGCTCTACTACCAGCCTGGCAGATTTTACCCCATTAGGATCTTTGGGCCTCCAAGTCTCCAGGCATGGTAGCGATTGTCACTTCCTATGTGAAAAGAACATTCCAACTATCTGTAATATTATTGGGGGTATACTATACAGTGACAGGAATAGAATCTGTTGCCTGAGTTTTAGACACCTTTTATAATTTTAAGAAACTTTTCTTTTACTCAAAGACAGCAAATGATGCACCAAAGAGAACAGGTGCCAGGTGAAGATGTGCCTTTACTTAATGCACATTTAAAAGCCTCCTTCTTAGGGTCTGGCAGCCCTCCACTATCACCACCCTCAAATGTTTTCATCCCTAGGCTTCTCCAAAGTGATTGATAGAGTTCTGGAACTGAATAAGAACTGTTTCTGCAGATTGTTAAGTGAAATAAACAATGGTAGACTTTAGAGGAAAAAAAATCACAGATACATAAAAATTTTTACTGTACTTATTTTTTAATTTTATATTTTTATTTATATTAGGATATTATACAATTTCAAAGCTAACAACAGAGTCTTTTTAGTATGTGTATTGGTAGCATAACAAAATAAAAGTACTTCACAAAAGAAGTCCATATTACAGTACTATTGAAATAGGAGGCATATGATAATTATGCATTCGTGGGTTATAAACATAATACATTCATTTTAAAGAAAAATATTTAATATGAATAACATTTTGGTTAAAATAAATATGCAGATGTTAACAGCAACACCTGAAGTGTATATTGATACAAGAATGGTGTTTTGTAACAGACACTATGTAGAATGGTAAGCGGTCATGAAGTGGCTGTCCTATCTTACTAAATTCACAATCATTGCACATTGCTGAGCGCTTTATTTATACAGGGATACGCTTCATCCACCATTCCTAAACCTCAGCATACGAAACAAAGTCACCCCATGTTGTGTCCTGGGGAACTGGTACCAAAGTCTAAAATAAGGGTTAGAATCAGATGTACCTTTCAATTTTACTGTTCCTCATATCAACTCAAATGTTTTACTTAATCAATACAAAATTTACTTATAAACAGAAATACAAAGAGAACATTTTATAGGTGATTATAAAAATTAATCATCTTCATAATTCTTTGAAATGATCCCGTTCAAAATTAAAATTTGTTATGTGCAGTGGTTTCTGCAAGAAAAATATGAACACTTAGATAAAGATACAATATCCAAAACAAAAAGTTTCCATATGTAGAAAACAATAATGGATTTCCCTGATCAATAACTTCTTCCCAACTATTTCCTTCCAGCAGATAGATTCACTTGAAAGAAAAGTTTAAATCTTTGCTTAGAAGTCCTGTGAGGGGTTAAGCTGATGACTTTTAGATCCATGTTATCTTTAAAGATTGCAAGAAAAAGGAGTGTATCTGTTCCAACTAGAGAACATTTCATCTCCATGAATCATATTACATTAAAATGAACATGACACTAACGGTCAACAGAAACAATTCCCCTCGTCACTCTGGAGAGGAGGGTGCAGGCGTCCAGTGCGGTCAAAGTCACCAGAATCTGGGAGAAACGGCATGCCCGGCCCTCACATACAGAATGACCAGCTCTCCTCTGCCTGTCCCGGGATAAAATTACCCTCCATTCACAACTGATTAAGATACTGTAGCTGACTAAATTTAGAAAAAAAGTTTACACTTTTGCCCTTTGTACATTTTTAAAGTTTACAAATGACTTGGAAGTATTCAAATGATTGTAAGAAAAATACTTCTATGGAAAAAATAAAACCAGCAGTTACATGGGCTAAAGGTAGGTGTTCTCTGAAGATGAGGGTTTCCTGTTGGCAGGATTATTGTCCCAAGGTTACATGGTGGCATGGCGTCCTTAGGCAGTGACTGCCACGCAGGCTTTTGGCTTCACAACTCTTGGAGGAGCTGGTCACCACTAACATGAAGGCATTCAGGGAAAACATCTCCACGACAGCATTTACTAAACTCTGCCCATTTCCTTAAACTAAACGAAGTGTTACCACCTCTGTTATCTTTATGCATGAATACAGTACTTTGCCTAAAAGCTTCTCAATAGAAATGTTTATAAAAATGCTGTTTGTGGTAGTGGCCAGTTTTCATTTCTTTAAACATGTTCTAAAGTTACAACCTTGTCGGATGAATTGAAACAGTATCGACATTCACAGCTACAGTACAGTGCACATCCCTCTTCCTAACAAGACAAGGCACATGCATACACAGTGGCCCAAATTTTCAAAATTGAAAAAAAAATGTTTTCAATCCAGGAAAAGTGTTGGTATATCAAATATTTTTTTAAGGTTATTATGTTGTCAGAAAATCTGAAACATTAGTGGATAAAATGCACATACAATATAAATAGGAAAGTAAGTTGAAGAATAAAAAAATTTCTGAAGGGGATCAGTCAGAACTTCAATAAAATCTATGAATAAAAACATATGTTTACACTATAGTGTACAATGAGTAGAGCATTTAAATTTATAAAGAAATTGAAAATAGTACTGCAGGATTAGTCGAAGAATATTTTTCAAATGTACAAACAACAGTAAAAACACACAAAAAAGCCTTGGGCAATGTGCAACTTGGAAAACTACTACCACACCAGCCAAACAAATCCTTAACCACTTTTTAAATGGATTCATTTATACCATTTTAATGCAAGGAGAATTTCAAAGATATTAAAATAAAACAAAATAAAGCAGAAAACTCTTCAGTGTCTGACTCACATTTTATCCCCAAATCTTTTCACATTTAATAGTTGCATTTTGAATGTATAAGCTATTTTAAATCTATAAGAGTTTTAAATGCTTCTCAAATAGTTCATATGTCTACATTTATCTTTAAGAATACTATTTGAAAGCTACAATGCTAAGAACTAAAACACATACTTCAAACTTCTAAAAATAAAATAATCACAAAAGTTCACAACTGTGTTCATCTCAAACGTCCATAAATGACTGGAGAGCAGCACACAATGCACATGTTCAGATACCTTCCTCAGGCTGCACGTCTGTCTCAGTGGGGCCAAGCTGAGCCACCAACATTTGGCACTGAGAGTCTATCTGAACACGACTTATCAGCACAAAACTCAAAATAATTCTAAAAATCATTAGCCATTAAAAACCATCATGTTCCGTTTGCTCTCCTAACATGCAATCTGATTATTCCAAAGTCATTGGGGTTTGCAAGAAGGTGACTTAAATTGGTACAAAATGAAGCTTAGATGAAAACTGGTTAAGGATTCAAAGCACACTAGCTCTGAAATATTAATCTTAACACCCAAGAACAGGGAGGTATGATTTGCACAGAAATACTTGAACTCGTGTTGCTTACGTCCTCCATGCCGTCCATGCGCTCAGCTGCTGGCCATGCAGGTGTGCATCCTCTTGGCCACGTCGTACACATACGTGATGTCTGGTCGCTTTTCTGGGTCTGGGTTGATGCACATGTTCACCAACTGCCGCAGCTGCAAAGACACAAAAGACAACCTCCTTCAGGAAACCACTCTGGTCGGACAGTAACAAGGAACACACTTTGAACAGCTATAGACTTACAGGGTAAGTGTTCTGCTAAATGTTTATTTGGCTGGAAATATATGTGACCGCTGTCAATGACTTTACAATTAGTTGAAGGATCTAAGAAGTATATTCATTGGTGAGTGTTAAGGTCAAGCAAGTAGCATTCTCCACAATCAGAGGCTTTACAATGATCTTATGATCTTTCAAAGAAGTTTAATCAGAAGACAGAAGTCATGAAAGACAGTAAGTTTTAAACTCTAAGTCTCCAAATTAACTGAAGATCTCTACACATTTATTTGATCTAGAGTTTACTACAATAGCCTTGATAGTAAGTTTAAATTTTAATAGCTTACTATATATCTAAATTTATACAAGGAAATTAGGATAAATGGCTATCACATACATTTATCATAAACCAATTTATATATTTGTATATATATATAAAGTTTTTATTAGTTTTAAAGTAAAAGCACTCCTCCAAACTAAGAATAATAAAGGCAAGCTAAGTAACAAATAGTATTCTAAAATTCTCAACTGTATGAAGTAGTACTTATACCCTCATTTTATAGATGAGAGGACTGAGGTTTACTTATTTATTGGGCGGGCCAAAAGGTTCGTTTGGTTTTCTGCGTAAGATGGCTCTAGTAGCACTTAGTTGTCTTTAACTTCATTCAAAACAATTTTGTTAGATTGTATGTGACACCTGTCATATCAGCGTGCATTTAACAAAAGACTTATCAAAGTTGGTAAATTTCTGTGTAGCCATTTTAATATTGAAGATGGAAGAAAAAAAGCAACATTTTCAGCATATTATGCTTTATTATTTCAAGGAAGGTAAAAATGCAACTGAAACGCACAAAAACATTTGTGCAGTGTACAGAGGTGTTGTGACTGATCGAATGTGTCAAAAGTGGTCTGCAAAGTTTGGTGCTGGAGATTTCTCACTGAATGATACTCCATGGTCGGGTAGGCCAGTTGAAGTTGATAGCAATCAACTCAAGACACTAATTGAGAACAATCAACGTTATACCATGCGGGAGGATAGCCAACATACTCAAAATATCCAAATCAAGCACTGAAAATCATTTGCACCAGCTTGGTTATGTGAATTGCTTTGATGTTTGGGATCCACATCGGTTAAGTGAAAAAAACCTTCTTGACAGTATTTCCACATGCAATTTTCTACTTAAACGTAATGAAAACATTCCATTTTTAAAACAAATTGTGACAGGCGATGAAAAGTGGATGCTGTACAACAATGTGGAATGGAAGAGATCATGGGGCAAGTGAAATGAAGCACCACCAACCACACCAAAGGCCGGACTTCATCCAAAGAAGGTGATGTTGTGTATATGGTGGGATTGGAAGGGAGTCCTCTATTATGAGCTCCTTCTGGAAAACCAAATGATTAATTCCAACAAGTACTGCTCCCAGTTAGACCAACTGAAAGCAGCACTCGACAAAAAGTGTCTGGAATTAGTCAAGAGAAAACACATAATCTTCCATCAGGATAACGCAAGACCGCATGTTTCTTTGATGACCAGGCGAAAACTGTTACAGCTTGGCTGGAAAGTTCTGATTCATCCACCATATTCACCAGACATTGCACCTTCGGATTTCCATTTATTTCTGTCTTTACAAAATTCTCTTAATGGAAAAAATTTCAATTCCCCAGAAGACTGTAAAAGGCACCTGGAACAGTTCTTTACTCAAAAACATAAAAAGTTTTGGGAAGATGGAATTATGAAGTTGCCTGAAAATTGGCAGAAGGTAGTGGAACAAAAGGGTGAATACGTTGTTTGATAAAGTTGTTGGTGAAAATGAAAAATGTGTCTTTTATTTTTACTTAAAAACTGAAGGCACTTTTTGGAGAACCCAATACATCACAGAAAAAAGCACATTTCGACAAATTAAGAAAATATCCTTCCATCTGATCCTACAGCCAATGAGTGAAGAATACAAAATTTTATTCTTAATTCTAAGTGCCAGAGTTTATGAAAACACGCGTCTTCGTAATCTGGTCTCTCCCAGATGACAAGCCAAATCAAGAGGAAGAACCAGATTCTTTAGCATTTAAGTATATCTTTAGAAGTTATTCAGATATTCTGAACACTTGCATTAACTCTTTTTCACCAGTATAAAAGCACTTAAATTATCAAATTACTGTAATTTCTTCACAGTCCTCAACTTCCACCATGAAGATTTTTTTCATCTGGAGGAAACAGAAGCTGGTGATAAAATCTGGGCTGAGTCTGTTAACACTGCGACGAAGAAGGCCACTACCAGTGAGAAAAGTCAGCTGGAAAGAAGGTGTGTGGAAGGAGACCCCCAGGGGAGGGGAGAGGAGGGGAGGAGATGGACGGGGCTGTGGAAGCCAGGCTCACTCAAGGCACCTGCAGCCCTGTGCCCTGAGGTAAGGCACTGTCTCCCGAGGTTTATTTCTTCATCTATTCAAGGAGGCTGGAGTAGATAACCTATAAGGATTCTTCTAGTTCTAGCCCCTAGGTTATATGATTCTACCAGAATGAAGTTTAATGACACAACTTCACATCTAGAAGTTCAACAACACTGACAGTTAATGGTAGACCCACTGGGAGGGTCCGAGGATTTCAATTTCTATTCTTTGCAATGGTGCAGAGGATAGTATTCAACATCCTAAGGGGTATGGCCGTACACAAGGCATCTTACTATGGTGATCTAAGAGAGATTTAAATCAGAAAGAGGTTGGCATTTTACCCATTAAAATAAAAACAAATACATCCAGTTATACACAATATAGAAAACAGTAGGAAAACTATTTATAATGATACTTATATTTAAAAAGACAATGTTTTCTAACACGTCACCTAGTTGTCAGAAATTTTGTTTAGAGATGAAAATGATAAAAGGAGCAGAAAGGATAACTGTGGTACCAAAATTAATTCTATTTAACCAAGATACAAGCAGATGCAACAGCCATTTTTTGACTGAATGAAACTGCTGCACCCTTCAGGCTAGTCAAGAAACCTCACTTTTCCTGGATAGTAATTCAGAATAGGGTGAACTTTCCAACCTACTGTAGCAAATGCTTGGCCCTCACATGCTCCCGCCATGAGGATTACAGACAGATCAGTGCAGGTGCAGCTGAAGGAGACAGGCTCTCTGGCTCCCCGGGTGGAAGACGAGAGCCAGAAGTGATCGAAAGGGGAAGGGACCAAGAGTGGGGGAAACGGAGAGGTGGCTGAGCAGCGTGAGCAGAGGGACGGGCTTCACAGGGACACCAGGCGAAGCAGAAACCCATGGCAGATGGAGCCAGGACTACCCACCACTCGCTTTTTCCTCCCCGTTTATGTGGCTCAATCTCCTTCAGATACGTGGTTTATTTTCTCATAAAGATTTTTCCGGGGGGTGGAGACGAGATGGCAGAGTAGAAGGATGTAAGCTCACCTCGTCTTATGAAAACACCAAAATCACAACTAACTGCTGAACAACCATCGAGAAAAAAATTCTGGAACCTACCAAAAAAGATATCCTACATCCAAACACAAGGAAGAAGCTACAACGAGATGGAAGGAGGGGCGCAATCGCAATACAATCAAATCCCATACCCGTTGGGTGGGTGAGACACAAACTGGAAATAATTATATCACAGAGGTTTTCCCAGAGGAGTGAAAGTTCTGAGCCCCATGTCAGGCTCCCCAGCCTGGGTGTCTGGCAACGGGAGAAGGAACCCCCAGAGCATCTGGCTTTGAAGGCCAGTGGGGTTTGATCGCAGGAATTCCACAGGACTGGGGAAACAAACTCCACACTTGGAAGGCACACATAAGGTCTCGTGCACACCAGAACCAGGGGAAAAAGCAGTGACCTCATGAGTCTGGGCCAGACCTACCTGCTGGTATTGGAGGGTCTCCTGCGAAGGTGGGGGGTGGCTTTGGCTCACTGTGGGGAAAAAGACACTGACAGCGGCAGTTCTGGCAAGTACTCATTGGCATGAGCACTCCTGAAGGCCACCATTTTCTCACCAAGACCTGGCTCCACCCAATAGCCTATAGGCTCCAGTGCTGGGATGCTTCAGGCCAAACGACCAACAGGGTGGGACCACAGCGCCACCCATCAGCAGAAAGTCTTCCGGAGGCCACAGCTGCCTGCTAAATACACCCTTTGACATGGCCCTGCCCACCAGAGGGAAAAGACCAGGCTCCACCCACCAGTGGGCAGGAACCAGTCTCTCTCACAGGAAGCCTGCACAAGCCTCTTAGATCAGCCTCATCCACTAGAGGGGCAGACAGCAGAAACAAGAAGAACTACAACCCTGCAGCCTGCAGAATGGAAACTGCAATCACAGAAAGTAAGACAAAATGAGAAGGCAGTAGACTATGTCCCAGAAAAAGGAACAAGATAGACCCCTGGAAGACAAACTCAGTGGAGATAGGAAATCAACACAAAAAAGAATTCAGAGTAATGAGAGTAAAGGTGATCCAAGATCTTGGAAAAAGAATGGAGGCACAGATTGAGAAGATACAAGAAATGTTTAACAAAGACCTAGAAGAACCAAAGAACAAACAGAGATGAACAATACAATAACTGAAATGAAAAATATGCTAGAAGGAAACAATAGCAGAGTAACTGAGGGAGAACAGATAAGTAACCTGGAAGACAGAATGGTGGAAATCACTGCTGCAGAACAGAATAAGGAGTAAAGAATGAAAAGAAATGAAGACGCTCTAAGAGACCTCTGGGACAACATTAAATGCACCAACATTCACATTATAGGGGTCTCAGAAGGAGAAGAGAGAGAGAGACAGGACCTGAGAAAATATTTGAAGAGCTTATAGCTGAAAACTTCCCTAACATGGTAAAGGAAACAGTCACCCAAGTCGAGGAAGTGCAGAGAGTCCCAGGCAGGATGAACCCAAGGAGAAACATGCCAGGACACACAGTAATCAAATTGACAAAAATTAAAGACAAAGAAAAAATATTGAAAGTAAGAAGTGAAAAGCAAAAAATAACATACAAGAGAACTCCCATAAGGTTATCAGCTGATTTTTCAACAGAAACTCTGCAGGCCAGAAGGGAGTGGCATGATATATTTAAAGTGATGAAAGGGAAGAACCTACAAAGAAGAATACTCTACCCAGCAAGGCCCTCATTCAGATTTGACAAAGAAGTCAAAAGCTTTTAGACAAGCAAAAGCTAAGAGAATCCAGCACCACCAGACCAGCTTTGCAACAAATGCTAAAGGAACTTCTCTAGGCGGAAAAGAAAAGGTCACAACTAGAAACAAGAATATTATGAATGGAAAAGCTCACCAGTAAAGGCAAACATACAGTAAAGGTAGGAAATCATCCACACAGAAATATGATATCAAAACCAGCAATCGTGAGAAGGTACACATGCAGGATATTGGAAATGCATTTGAAATTAAAAGACAAGCAACTTAAAATAATCTGTTTATATAAAGGCTGCTATATCAAAACTTCACGGTAACCACAAAACAAAAATCTACAATAGATACACACACACACAAAAAAAAGGAATCCAAACACAACACTAAAGTTAGTCATCAAATTACAAGAGAAGAGAACAAAAGAGGAAGGGAAGAAAAAAGACCTACAAAAACAAACCCAAAACAATTAACAAAATGGCAGTAAGGACATACATGTCAATAATTACCTTAAACATAAACAGATTAAACACTCCAACCAAAAGACACAGACTGGCTGAATGGATACAAAAACAAGACCTGTATATATGCTGTCTACAAGAGACCCATGTCAGACCTAGGGACACATACAGACTGAAAGTGAGGGGATGGAGAAAGGTATTCCATGCAAATGGAAATCAAAAGAAAGCTGGAGTAGCAATACTCATATCAGACAAAACAGACTTTAAAATAAAGACTGTTACAAGAGACAAAGAAGGACACTACATAGTGATCAGGGGATCAATCCAGGAAGAAGATAGAACAATTATAAATATATATGCACCCAACATAGGAGCACCTCAATATATAAGGCAAATACTAACAGCCATAAAAGGGGAAATCGACAGTAACACAAAAATAGTGGGGAAATTTAATACTCCACTTTCATCAATGGACAAATCTTCAAGACAGAAAATTAATAAGGAAACACAGGCCTTAAATGACACATTAGACCAGATGTACTTACTTGACATTTATAAAGCATTCCATCCAAAAGCAGCAGAATACACATTCTTTTCAAGTGTGCATGGAACACTCTCCAGGATAGATCACATACTGGGCCACAAAATGAGCCTCAGTAAATTTAAGAAAATTGAAATCATATCACGCATCTTTTCAGAACACAATGCTATGAGATTAGAAATCAAATACAAGAAAAAAACTGTAAAAAACATAAACACACGGAGGCTAAACATTATGCTACTAAACAACCACTGAAGAAATCAAAGAGGAAATCCAAAAATACCTAGAGACAGATGAAAACGAAAGCATGACAAATGAAAATGAAAGCATGAGGTAAAAGCAGTTCTAAGAGGGAAGTTTATAGAAATACAAGCTTACCTCAGGAAACAAGAAAAATCTCAAATAAACAATCTAACCTTACACCTAAAGGAACTAGAGAAGGAAGAACAAACAAAACACAAAGTTAGCAGAAGGACAGAAATCATAAAGATCAGAGCAGAAATAAATGAACTAGAAACAAAACAATAGCAAAGATCAATGAAACTAAAAAGCTGGTTCTTTGAAAAGATAAACAAAATTGATAAACCTTTAGCCAGATTCATCATGAAAAAAAGGGAGAGGGCTCAAATCAATAAAATTAGAAATGAAAAAGAAGTTACAATGGACACCACAGAAATAAAAAGGACTCTAAGAGACAACTACAAGCAACTTCATGCCAATAAAATGGACAACCTAGAAGAAATGGACAAATTCTTAGCAAGGTATAATCTCCCAAGACTGAACCAGGAAGAAATTGAAAATATAAACAGACCAATCACAAGTACTGAAATTGAAACTGTGATTAAAAAACTCCCAATAAGCAAAAGTCCAGGACCAGATAGCTTCACAACTGAACAACCGAATTCTATCAAACATTTAGAAAAGAGTTACTACCTACCCTTCTGACACTATACAAAAAATTTGCAGAGGAAGAAATACTTCCGAACTCTATGAGGCCATCATCACCCTGATACCAAAGTCAGACAAAGATATCACACAAAAAGAAAATTCCAGGCCAGTATCACTGATGACCACAGATGCAAAAATCCTCAACAAAATACTAGCAAACCAACTCCAACAATACATTAAAAGGATCATACACCATGATCAACGGGGGTATCCCAGGCATGCAAGGAATTTTCAACGTCTGCATATCAATCCATGTGAATCCATCATCAACCAACTGAAGAATAAAAACCATATGATCCTGTCAATAGAGGCAGGAAAAGCTTTTGGTAAAAATCAACATCCATTTATGATAAAAACTGTCCAGAAAATGGGCATAAAGGGAACATACCTCAACATAATGAAGGTCGTATTTGGCAAAACCACAGCTAACATCATACTCAATGGAGAGAAGCTGAGAGCATTTCCCCTAAGATCAGGAACAAGACAAGGATGTCCACTCTTGCTCGCCACTTTTATTTTACATAAGTTTTGGAAGTCTTAACCACAGCAATCAGAGCAGAAAAAGAAATAAAAGGAATCCAAACTGGAAAAGGAGGGGTAAAACTGTCACTGTCTGCAGATGACATGATTGTCTACATAGAAAATCCTAAAAACGCTAACAGAAAACTACTAGAGCTCATCAATGAATTCGGCAAAGTGGCAGAATACAAAATTAATACACAGAAATCTGTTGCATTTCTATACACTAACAACAAAAGATCCAAAAAAGAAACCCAGGAAACAGTCCCATTTACCAGCACATCAAAAACAACAAAATACCTAGGAATAAACCTACCTAAGGCAGCAAAAGACCTGTACTCTGAAAACTATAAGATGCCGCTGAAAGAAATAGAAGATGACACAAACAGATGGAAAGATATATCATGTTCTTGGACTGGAAGAATCAATATTGTGAAAATGATTATGCTACACAAGGCAATCTACAGATTCAATCCAATCCCTATCAAACTACCAATGGCATTTTTCACAGAACTGGAACAAAAAATTTTAAAATTTGTATGGAGACACAAAAGACCCCGAATAGCCAAAACAATCCTGAGAAAGAAAACGGAGCTGGAGGAATCAGGCTCCCTGACTTCAGATTATACTACAAAGCTACTGTCATCAAAACAGTATGGTACTGGCACAAAAACAGAAATATAGATCAATGCAACAGGACAGAAAGTCCCAAGATAAACTCATGCACCTATGGTCACCTAATCTGTGACAAAGGAGGCAAGAATATACAGTGGAGAAAAGACAGCCTCTTCAATAAGTGGTGCTGGGAAAACTGGACAGCTACATGTAAAAGAATGAAATTAGAACATTGTCTAACACCACATAGAAAAATACACTCAAAATAGACCAAAGACCTACATGTAAAACCAGATACTATAAAACTCTTAGAGCATAACATAGAGCACTCTCTGACATAAATTGCTGCAATATCTTTTTTGATCCTTCTCCCAGAGTAATGGAAATAAAAACAAAAATAAACAAATGGGATCTAATTAAACTCAAAAGCTTTTGCACAGCAAAGAAAACCCCTGAATGGGAGAAAATATTTGCAAACAATGTGACTGACAAAGGATTAATCTCCAAAATTTACAAACAGCTCATGCAGCTCAATGTCAAAAACAAAAAAAACAACCCTATCAAAAAATGGGCAGTAGATATAAACAGACAGTTCTCCAAAGAGGACATACAGATGGCCAAGAGGCACATGAAAGGATGCTCAACATCACTAACATTAGAGAAATGCAAATCAAATGAGATATCACCTCACAGCAGTCAGAATGGTCATCATCAAAAATTCTATAAACAATAAATGCTGGAGAGGGTGTGGAGAGAAGGGAACCCTCCTACACTGTTTCTGGGAATATAAATTGGTGCAGCCACCATGGAGAACATTATGGAGGTTCTTTAAAAAACAAAAAACAGAGCTCCCATATGATCCAGCAATCCCACTCCTGGGCATATATCTGGAGAAAACCATAATTCAAAAAGATCCATGCACCTTAATGTTCACTGCAGCACTATTTGCAACAGCCAGGACGTGGAAGCAACCTAAATGTTCATTGACAGATCAATGGATAAAGAAGATGTGGTACATATATATACAATGGAATATTACTCAGCCATAAAAAAGAATGAAATGATACTATCTGCAGCAACATGGATGGACCTGGAGATTATCATACTAAGGGAAGTCAGACAGAAAAAGACAAATATCATATGATACTGCTTATATGCAGAATCTAAGAAAAAAATGATACAAATAAACTTATTTACAAAACAGAAACAGATTCACAGACTTAGAAAACTTATGGTTACTGGGGGGAGCGGTGGGGGGAGGGATAAATTGGGAGTTTGGGATTGACATTAAAATGGATAACCAACAAGGACCTACTGTATAGCACAGGGAACTCTACTCAATGTTCTGTGATACTGAGCGTGTGTCTCAAGACTATGAGACTCATGCTTCTTTGGCATCTTCACCTGAGCCACGTCACCTGTTCTTTCAGCATCAGAAGAATCGTTTTTTCTCTTCTCAATTCTGTCACTGGAATCTCTTCCAGAATCTGAACTTTGCACATCAGTAACTAGGACCCAGGTGGCTCTGAATGAATATTTAATGAGTGAATGTTGAGTCTGTTATTCTTCTAAAATTTCAGTCTCTT
This sequence comes from Balaenoptera acutorostrata, assembly GCF_949987535.1. NCBI lineage: Eukaryota > Metazoa > Chordata > Mammalia > Artiodactyla > Balaenopteridae > Balaenoptera > Balaenoptera acutorostrata. The sequence continues at coordinate 194,458,378 of NC_080064.1, read as the reverse complement.
CTCATCTGCGGATTCCTTCACCACAGTATGTAAGTACAGTTAAGTCTGTCCATGGAACTCCTCCTAACTGCTGCTGCACCTCATTTATTTGCTCTAAAACTAAGCTCAAGGGTGAATAGAATCTCAACTCACTACCTCGAGTTCCTGAGCCCGTGCAGCCTCCTTTTCGGGCCCTCACCCCCAGCGGCAGCGCATTGCCCCACCCTGGCCGAGGCGGGTGGCGTGTGCAGGCGCTACATCTAACGGCCTCCTCCTCCTTCCTGCCAGGCTGACGGTCCGCCGTTCCCTGGCTGCGAGTCCTTCCTCCCCTGGCTCCCTGACACCTTGCTGGTTCTCCTCCAGCTTCTCGGACTTTTCCTTCTAGTTTTCTTTGTAGGTTGAAGGTGTGTCATCCTCTGACAATCCCTCCAGTGCTGGTGGGCCCCAAAGCGCTTTCCTTACCCCTTTTCCCTCTTCCCTCCGCCTTCTTATCCTGCGTCATCTTCTTCTGTGCTGCAGCCACCGCCGCGCGCCGAGGGTCACCAGACCTCCTCAGGGGCCCCATCCATGCACCCGCCCCACCGCTGCCCTCTGAACACATCTACCCACACAGACGTTAACACCTCACGTGAAACGTGTTCAGAACTGAGATCTTATTCTTCATCTCCCCAGACCAGTTCTTCCTGTCTTGGGCAGTGCCTCCCATTTCTGAAGCCAGAATCTGAAATTTGTACAGGCCATGATCATCACACTTCCTGCCCCCCTGCCCAACAATCACCAGCCGAGTCCTACTGGCTGAGAAGACGCACTGTTCCTGTCACAGTCTCCACCACTACGGTACTGGAACACTCCTCCACTGAGAGCTTGCTTCCTTTTACCAGCTTGGCCTTTTGCTCTGGATCCCTCATGATGGTGCCTGATACAGCTTCCCACACATACTGATCATCCACTAACACTCAATGGTTTAATTTCAAATCATTACCACTAGAAAGTGATGTCACGTGGGTTAAGGTATATCTGAGTTCCAATCAAGAGAGATGGGTTACAGGGTTCTGACAGGGAATGGTGGTTACTGGGTGATGATAACAGGTGGTCCTCCGGAGTAGAGAAACTAACATCTCAGGTACTTTATATTCAGGTACTCAGAGGCTGGACTGACTTCCAACTGGTGAGCAGAGTGGTGAGATGCTTCAGCTTTGAACAAAGGTGTCAGCCTGACTTGCTGCTTGCTTTCCCTTAAGTAAATCAGCAGAATAGAACCTATCACTGCAGGTCCCTGTCAAGGAATACATAATGGTGTACTGAATATTCAAAGACTGGACTATTCAAAAAATGTGAACTCAGAGAGTACTGAGATGTGTGCTACACAGCTCCTATCAAACCTGCTAAGAGGATGAAAATTTAGAGAAGACCTGGTAAGGAATACAATTCATCCTTATAACTTTGGATCATCTATGATGTACCCTTTAATCAAATTAGGCCACCAGAAGGCTGCATGGTGGGAGCACACTGGTTCATCCTGCTGCTAAAGCACCTTTCCAAAACCATGCTTTAATGCTTGCCTTTGGCTTTTACCAAAAATCACTTAGGTATTTATTGTGTAATTGCTGTGTAAGACAATGCCGGTATATCACTCACAGACCCTTACAGGAGATACTCCTATCATAACTTAGTAGGAGAAAACTCTGTTCTCTCTGAAGAACAGGTACACTTTCTCCTTAAACACAGAAACGGTTTGCTTACTGTTTCCCGCAGAGCCATGACAGAAACGCACAGATCTGCCTCAGCGGCTCTGTTGGCTGGGAGGTAAGGTATATGTACCTGCCCCTTCTCTCCTTGGTCCTGAGTTGGACTTCTGTTCTATTTTAATAACCTGTAAGTCGTGTCTTTTATTTTAAGTTATCTCAAATCCTTTTAGAAAAATGGTGGATTGTAAACATGTTATGAGAGATTTATATAGGCCCGAATTCTTAATTTGATGGCGTTTTCTCTGATATAACTATTGGTTGTTCTAAAGATACATTTAAATAGACATATTAAACTAGTGGGGGGGAGAAATCAGTTGCAATAGTCTTTTGGCAAAGCAAGGGGAGAAAAAAAATCACAACAAATAACTTACTACTTTTATATTACAAATGGCCATGGACCAAGTTTAGCTATTTAACAACTAAAAAGTTGGAGACTGCCTAGCAAAGGTAAGGGTTTTTTCTCTTCCTCTAATTAATGACTGTTCAACCCTACTACCATCTCTTATGTTGTTCCTATATTCTAATGTGACTCCCTCCAAAGAAAGTGTACTTGAATTTTCACAGGGAACAATTTTTTTATATCAGGTTATGAATTTACACAGTGACATGATGAATCATAAAAAAAATGCCTCTAAGTTTTCTATCAGTCAGACATTACATAATCAAAAAGAAATAATTATCTTAGTGATCTCCCTCAGTATTAGTCTTACATTTAAAAAAAAAACAAAACAGTTCCTGCAAACCTCTGGAAGAAACTACCTTAAAAATCCTGAACAACGATATAACACTTTGAGATGATTCTAAGTACTACATTATTAACTACGTTCAAGGAAGACGTATGTTCATATAATCACTTTAAGAATTTTATATATATTCCTATATGTCAGGCTTTAATTTCTAATAATATTGTCAGGCAATCACTTGCTCAAAAAAATTTTGTGTTTAAATTGAGGGAATCAGCTTTCCATTTATTACTTTATAGAAATAACTCCAAAATCAGTAGATATTACATTAATAAAAATAAACAGGAGTATGTAAAAGAGACATTTCATGGTTTACGGTACCTCGAGAAAATTGTTTAGTTTGCATTACTTTACATGTTTGTAAAAACATGTACTTTGTTGTTGTTTTTAAATTGTTTTATAGGACAAGTTAAAAATAAAGGTCTGAATATGTAGGAGCCTTTACAAAAATCAGAGAAGAAATAACTGTGTAATGCAGATGTTTAAGGGACATTTAAAAAGCAACACAAACATTTAAGGGAGGAAAAGCATATAAAATAAAAATAAAATGAATTCTCTCCAACATTTCTGAAGGATTATGAAATCATAAGCCACATGGAAATTAATGAACGAAGTAGAGAAAATGCAAATATATTCTGATCTATATATGTCTAAAGAAATATCAAAGCACATAGGTTGGTACCAAAAATATTAAGAGTGTTAACAGTCACTGTCGTCAGGGCGATAACCCACTTAAGCATCCAGTTCAGTTGCATACAGGTGAGGAAAACAGGGCTCTCCGTGCATCGTGGCACAAGGTCACGGACACAACTCTCGATAGAGTAACAAAGACCCTGCTCTTGGTACTGCTTCTCTTCCACCCCATCCTAATCCCTCTAAGACCAGTTACGGTGTATCAGTCTCCCAGACACACCCAGTTTCCATCTACACAAGGACACATTTTAGCACCCCAAAGTGGGTCTAATACATTAACGCGCACTATGTTTCGAAGCTTTAGATGTTTATACAAAATGAGGAGGCAGATCCAATGCATATGCCAAAGCATCACTAGTGACTGACTTGGGGGGGGGGGGGAAGGGAAAAGAAAGCCCTCCTACACAGATACGTTACAAGGTAATGTTATGGCTCCATTCCACAGAAAAATCATTCAGTGTCTTCTGAAAACTGTGAAACGTCTTTAGAAAGTTACACGGTTTCACGGGATCCCACAGGACGCGTAAAATATAGGGCACCACTTTGGATTCGTCTTCAAGGAGCGAGTCCCCAGTGTCACTTCAGAAGCATACGTGAACAAAGGGCCTACTTAAATATATTTTTTAAACAAAAATGAAACATTTAAAGCTTAAAGATCTAATGTTATATGGCAACTTTAAGTAAGGTGGTCAATTGATATTATAAATGATGAGAGTTTCAAACTTACTAAAACCATTTTTAGGAAGGAAAATCAAATGTTATTAATAGTGTTTGAGATAACACTCAATGTTAAGTTAATTTTAATAAATAATGGCACAGTTATAGATTATATTTAATATTATTAGATATCTCATTCTACATTTTAAAGTAAAATACTCTCATCTCACTTAGCATTGGATTACATAACTGTAAGAACTAGAGAAATATTTGTGAAAACAGATATACTCCCAAACATTATTTGTGCCACATAATATAATGTCCCTCATTCTAATATTCTTGGGACAGTGTATTAGGAACAGTCTTCTAGCACCAATTTAAATAACAATGGTTAATTTCCAGTAAGAACTCCAGGAAATTTATATAGTTGTATTAAAATTTGTGAAGGTAGCAACTATAAAATAGAACTATTTAGACTGGTCAAATGAATAAAAAGTTTAACTTCAAAATATGCAAAAAATAATCTGTACCTGGCACTTGCATTTTTTTTTCTTATTTATATAAAGTAGCTCTTTTATGTGCTAAAACAAAGGTCATGTTTTTTGTTACTGACTCAACTTTCTTAAAAAACTTCTTTAAGCATATTCCGAATTTAAATATAAACAGAAATTACCTGTAAATGTGAGGCTAAAAAGCTAGTTATAATTTTTAAGGCTTCCACTTAGTACTTTCCCTTCCTTTCCTTAAGGATAAACATTTGGGAAATGAAGCATTAATAAAATTACAACAAACCATAACATTTTTTGTTTAGCATGTCATGGATCGACACTTCTGATACCTTATTTGAAATACATGTAGTAGTTTTCACATATTCTAATACGTAAAAAATCATTCTTACCCTTCTGCGCAAGTTCCTTATTCTTTCCCTTCAGTGTGGCGTGGCCCACAAGCTGCGGCCAGGCCAGGCAGAGGAGTGCTCTGAGGGAGCTGCGACCCTGCCTCTCTGCCCAAGACACAGTGCCCCCGGGAAGGGGCGCCCAGGTGACATGGTGCGTGAGGGTGGGGACAGAAAAGAGAGCACTGAAGAGCCCACGAGCCTGGGGTAGAACTCACTCACATAAAACCTGAGACTCTCCTTCAGGCTGCTTCCTTTGCTCTTGCAGCACAAGCAGTGGATGTCGTGAGGGGTGCCCTGGAGTCTAGTATTCGCTCTGTTACTTCTGGGTCTCTGTCTGCTCACGTGTAAAATGGGAATAATGCTGCAGACCTTCCTTCCTTAACAAGAAACTTCTTATGTGGGTGAAAGAAAATGGTGATTTCAGAAGCTGAAAAAATTTAGGTATTCCAATTTTATTTAAAGCCATGTAAATATATACTCTACAACAGTTACTCTACAATAACCTATAAATATCTGAAATCAGTTTAGTTCAACTAAAAATTCACCATTATTATTTTGTTATTCATATATAATCAAGCATAGAAAGGATCAAGCTTTTTAATCCTTATATTTTAAATACTCTGGAAAAATCAGTACTTACCTAGTCTCAAGAATAATGAAAATGCCACGATGAGGTATCACCTCATACTGGTCAGAATGGCATCATCAAAAAGTCCACAGATAACAAATGCTGGAGAGGGTGTGGAGAAAAGTGAACCCTCCTACACTGTTGGTGGGAATGTACATTGGTGCAGCCACTATGGAGAACAGCATGGAGGTTCCTTAAAAAACCAAAAATAGAACTACCATATGATCCAGCAATCCCACTCCTGGGCATATATCCGGAAGAGACAAAAAGTCTAATTCAAAAAGCTACATGCACCCCAATGTTCATAGCAGCACTATTTACAACAGCCAAGACATGGAAGCAACCTAAATTTCCATCGACAGATGAATAGATAAAGAAGGAGTGGTATGCATATACAATGGAATATTACTCAGCCATAAAAAAGAATGAAATAATCCCATTTGTGCTAACATGGATGGACCTGGAGATGATCATACTAAGTGAAGTAAGTCAGACAGAGAAAGACAAATATTATGCATCACTTCTATGTGGAATCTAAAAAATAATACAAATGAATCTATATACAAAACAGAAACGGAATCACAGACAGAGAAAACAAACGTACGGTCACCAAAAGGGAGACGGAGGAAGGGGAAGGAGGGATAAACTAGGAGTTTGGGATTAACAGATACAAACTATTATACATAAAATAGGTAAAAAACAAGGACCCATTGTACAGCACAGGGAACTATATTCAATATCTTGTAATAACCTACAATGGAAAATAATGTGAAAAATATATATGTATATAACTGAGTCACTTTGCTGTACACCTGAAACACAATGTTGTAAATCAAGTATACTTCAATTAAAGAAAAAAAGAATAATGAAAATGATGCTGGAAATTCTTATGCATTTGAGTGAAGTGGTGGGGAAGACTCTGCCAGTGTGCACCACTGAACTATTCCTGGGAAAAACCCTCCCTCCTGCCTTCCATTTCTCTAACTTAAAAAACATAAAAAAGGAGGAGGGGGAACTGTGGCATTGTCTAAGAAAGGAAGAAATCATAATGGAAGTAATAAAGTAAAAAAAAAAAAAAAATTGTTATTTAATAACATTAAAGAAAAAAGATTATCATTTTGGAGGTGAATGTTTATGAGATTTCATCCATTCTCCATTAGTTCTTTGGATGTGACCTTTTAGGTTGATATTTTATAGGATAATTGCATATTCGAGAAGTAGCTCCATTAACTAACTGAGTTTTAATAGTAACTGATATTTTTCTATCTGTGGGCTGGAGGTATAAAGCCACAAAACAAACAGAAATTTAATGTACAACAAGAGAGGCATTAAATAATGTGAACACTGATTAATGGTTTAATAATTTTCATTCCAATCCTATATTTTGGTTTCTTCACCTATAAAAGAAGTGGTAAGACCTACTAAATTATCAAGTTTTCAAAAATATAATTACAAGGTAAGCACAAGTACTGTGTCCTAAAATAGTCTTTGTCACTTATAATAAATGTAAAATTACTACTAAAGAGATAAGCATTTGCCGTAATAGTTCAGATCCACAAGCACTGCTATCATAACACTGTCCACTTTGTTAGAAAGCTTCAACCACCTCACCAATGTTTTACAGGCACTTAAGTTTCTTTTTCACTCCAAGTACGGTTTTCAAATCTTCAGTTTATCTCTCCCTACTCTGTTTTCTCAGCCCGAGGACACTCTTCTTCTCTCTACTCGTTTCCATTTTTCACTTTCAGCTGCAAACTCTTTACTCAACTTTTCAGAACTTCCTTCCAATCTGCTGAGGCAAAATTCTCTTCAACCTTTCCTGTGTCTTCTCTATGTATGCTAGGATTTTTTAATTAAAAAAAAAATTAAAGACACAAATCTGTATTTCACATTGTGTTAGTGCTCAGATTTTCAGGTATCTGTTAAAAAGAACTAACTCAGTAGAGAACCACACTTTACACTTTCTATATAAATGCTTTTCAATAAACTATTCACTATTTTTTAAAATTTAGATTCTCCTGAGATAAAGCAGTGAACAACAGTGAAAATGCACAATGCTGATGATTACTCCAGTGTGTCCCAAAGAAATTAAATACAGAAACTGAAGGGAAAAAAATCTATTTGCCTTATTTCCTAGTAATGGACATTGGACATTCCAGATATGATGTTGCTTGCTTATAAGAATGAAAAAAATCATATAGCAGGTAATATCAATAAAAGGAAACATCATACCTCTGACCTGTCTTTTGGGTAATTTTCTTCCTCACTGCATAGAGAGTTCTGTAAGAACATTCACTCATTCAATTGACATTAACTGGTTCATTCATTCTTTTCATTTATTCCTTTAATCTCACTCTCTCATTCGCTCAATTGATCGATCAATCAATCAATCAATCAGTCAATCACTGAACCTTTTTTAGTGTGCCAGGCCCTGGAGACACACAGATAAAAAGCAGTTACAGGAGCCAGACAGTCTGGAGTGGGGAGTCACATGTGCAAAGAAGACGTGGGACAGATACACAACGGAATACGACTCAGCCAGAACAAAGAAAGAAATTTTGCCATTTGCAACAAGATGGGTGGACTTGGAGGGTATTATGCTAAGTGAAGTAAGTCAGACAGAGAAAGACAAACACTGTACATCATCACTTATAGGTGGAATCTAAAAAAGAAAACAAACGTGGCTATAACAAAAAAGAAACAAACTCACAGACACAGAGAACAAGAGAGTGGTTTACCAGTGGGGAAGGGGGAGGGACAAAAGGGGATTAAGAGGCACAAACTACTACGCATAAAATAAGTAAGCTACAAGGATATATTGCACAGCACAGGGAATATAGCCAATATTTTATAATACTTATACATGGAGTATAACCTTTAAAAATTGTGGATCACTATGTTGTACACCTGAAACTTACATAATACCGTAAATCAACTCTACCTCAATGAAGAAAGAAACAATTATAATGCAGTGTGGCTGCCAAGGGAGGAGGGTTTGAGGGGTGGAGAAAGGGGAGCAGGATAACTTTATGTAGGAGATGACGGCCATGGTTTGTTCTAGAGACAACGAGTTTGCCCGATAAAGAACAGGGCAAGGAGCATTTCAACACAAGGAAACAGCACCCACAGAAAGATGGAAACTCATGGGCCTTCTAGTAGAACCTGCATGGGCAGAGGTCAGGAAAGAAGAGAGTACACTGCGATCAGAACGCCAGAAGAGCTCAGCCCAGACCAGACTACGAGGGGCCGTGGGAATTACAACTCCTTGGACATAGCAAATGTCCCATAAATGTCTGCTTCACTGATGTTAATTTCTTAATCACCAACAATACTAAGTTTAATTAAAACTAAGAGGTATCTCAGGGAAAATATCTACCTTTTTTTTTTTTTGACCCAATATTTTTATTGTTAAGTACAGTAATTCCCTATTGCTACATGGATGAGATCACTACTAGAAAAGGAAAGAATACTGAACACCAAAAGTCATAAAAAAAGATACTTTAGTCAGCTACAAATATATATACGTTCCTAATATCATTCATGTGCAGCTGAGATAATTCAGTTTGGAATCCTAAACTGTACATAATAACAACAGCATAATTCAAAAGGAAATATCTCTGACATACAGGTTTATTTTTCCAAAGGATACTATTTCTCAGCTTTGGTTTTTAATGCTTAAGTGTATCTATGTCTTAGATCATAAGAAATTTAAAAATCCCAAGCTCTTAAACTCTGAGCTGTTCTAAATGGAATGACTGTATCTGGAAATAAACCTTGTAGAGCTCCTCAGGATTCTGATCAATCGAGGCTGGTTGGCAGGCAGGCCTTTTATTCTCATGAAATGCTCCCTGTGTGTCCTCTTTGGGCAGGAGCCTTAAAAATTTAGCAGTAGCTAAATCAACTTGGTAAGCTTTCAAATAGATATTTGGTGGGAAATTAATTTGCTTAAAATGTTTAGTTTTCCAACAGATATAGAGTCTGTTAGCATTTGAGCTATAAAATTGACACCTAATGGATTGGTCTCTTAACTAAAAGTTCACTGTTGAAAAACTTTGTACTTCACTTTTCATTGTTTCCTAAATTTTGCCATACTAAAAAAGCTAAATGGCAATTTGGACTTTTTAAAGATCTAAAAAGCCTACTATATAAAGGAATAATAAGATGCCGTTAATGGATGGCAGCATGAAGTCTGTTCATGTTTTTTGCTACCATAAATTCTGTATAACTATTGTCCAAACAACTTGAGTTCCTACTTAAGGAGAGAAAATATTTATTAGCACATCTGCATTTCAAAGCTCTTATTCTGAGAACTTTTCTACATAACTGAACAGATTAAAGTAAGATCATTAGTCTGTATTTTTTATATCTCATTTCTTCAGTAAGAATTAGTTTCCCCGTTTACCTACGCATTACAGCTTTCAGTTTTATCATCGTGCAACAGCAAATTTTACCAATCGGAGAGACCGTACTATCTTTTTTGGAAAGTACATCATATAACGTGTTTTGCTTTATATCTCTCTTCAAAACTGGTAACTATATAGAGTGAAGTAAAAAAGTGTAATCTATTTTCCTTTCCCAACCATAAGACCTTCTTCTATCTGGGCCAGACTTTGATATTTGCCCCTTGGCTGAGAATCCGCAAATCCAACTTCACACTTAGCTGCAGTGAAGTAGCCCTGCAGGCAGGCCGACTTCAACGAACCACTAGTGGTATCATCATTAAAATCCTGCTGAAGGTCACCATGGCAACCGCCTGCTGAGGCTTCACTGCTGCACTCGGCATCTCCTAATCAGCTACCATGTGAAATGCAAATTCAGACAGTCTGAAAATTAGTCAAGAAGAATAGGGGATGAGGATGCAGATATGTGAAATATTCATGCGCTTCGTGGAAAAAAGAAGACAGCATGAATGACACAACAAAGGACGGCCCCTGACATTCTCGCTATCATTTTGCATGACTATTCACACCCTACTGTATTTCCAGGCCGAGAGTTCTGAAGTTGGCTTTGTGAAGTGCTGTATTTATATTCTATACCCAAAATAGTAATTAAAAATGGCTAACATAATAGCATTAACATCAAATAAAGATAATACTTCTAAATTACCACCACTGCCTTGTAAGAGTTTGTTCTAATTACCTGAATACCAATGCTGTGAAACAAAAAAACCAAGCGTCATTGATTATCAGTATCAAAACGATTAGGAAAAAAAAAAAAAAAAAAGGTACTTTCAACATCCTAGGACCACAAATGCCTTACATATGGTAAAAATTCTTTAGAGATATTTATTATTCAAGTTACATGGACTCACTCTTCCTTATATAAAATTGGAACCGACTGCATTCATTTCACATAGAAAGAGTGACAAGACCACCTAAAAGGTGAACATTATAATTGTTTCATATTTTTCCTTTGCCCCTTTCCATTTTCCTTGGGCAAAACCTCTGCTGCTCACGAGCAGGTGAGATGTCCTAAAACAGTGGTTTCTCTGGGTGGGTCCCCAGTGAGCTTTCCAAAAAGAGTTATGTGAACACACTTAGTTAACCTGAGACGCCGCTATTCTGCATATCTCCTCCTTAAATATAGGTAAAATCATGATGCATTAGGCAAAAATGGGAGATGTTTTGTTCAATGAAAAACTGGATGTTGGGTGGAGCCCAAACAACTCATTTCAATGGGTTCCCAAAGCAAGCAAGGATCCAGCTCAGATCTTAAGGTAAAGTCTTCTAAGATTTTCAATTCTACCCAATGTACTCTTTACCACATCTACAGTGATAACCACAAGCGTTTCCTACAGGAATCTGACTGCAGCAGTGAGGTGGGGATGGGGCAGATCTTGTCAAAGTAGAAGGAGGGAGGGTAAAGCTGAGAGAATGAGGCTGAGAAGCATGCAGCTGAGAGATGTTTGCTTCCAACCTGGGAAAACATGGGCTGCAGGGAGGAAGTGGTGCCAGAAGAGAAAGTTACAACTGCGTGCTGCTCTGAGACCATGGGCATGAGGAGGAACCCTGTTAAGAGGGGCCACTGGACATGCTGGTCGCCCAGAGCCTGGCTTCGGCATTAATTCTGCCCTCTGCCGTGCTCAGGAGGCTGTAGTCAGCCACTGCTCCCATCCCAGGTAGGAAGTGGCCAATGTCACACCACATGCTGCGCTGTGTTCCCCTCCACGTGATGAACTAACTGTGGTCAACTCTCTAACGGCCAAGCCTCCGAGAGAAGGAAGACGGAATGAAGGTGCTCTTTCTGCCATTTGTACTTGTCATTTGTATCAATGGATAAAAGAAGATTCTGTAATAAAATGCAAACGTCAGCAAAATGAACAACGTGAACGCATGACTGAAAAATGACTTACCTCCTCTGAATAGTGATCTGAAGGAAGAGGTGGGTAGTCACACTGCTCTATCTTCTTACACAGCGAGTACAAGTTCATTTTGTCGCCATAGAAAGGACTCTGTAACGCAGCCATCTGTAAAATGCTCCCAATGAAACTGATATAGTTACATGGTAACTTTAAGGGAGATTTCATCAAGTATATTACACTGGGGGGGATAATTACAAATACTTTAAATAAAGTTCTCTAGGCATTTTGTGTTTCATGAATACCCTTTTCAGAGAATTATTAAGTCCTAAAAAGTCTTACTTCAATTTTTGGTTATTATTTTCAACATTTAAACTTCCTTAAAAGGGAGAAATGGTTAGCATATAATTATTTATACACATACACACATATGCAGTATAAAACAGTATTAGAAGAATAACAAAATAACTTAAGACTCTGTAAATACAGTGCTATAGGAACGACTAGTATATCTCATGACTAGACAGACATCAATGGTATGTATCAACCATGTAATGGTCACAATACAACAAAAATGAAACTGAAGTTAAAACTGAATTATAATCTAGCCATGGCTTGGGGAACAGAACACACAGCATTTTATTTCACATGGCAGTTTCTGTAGGAAAAGGTTATTTTGAGATAAAAAATGTCTTCTCAGTCTGAATGTTATAACTGATCCTCAACTAGTTCACAACGAATTAGAACTGCTTTTCTTTTTTGATGATGTCTCGAAAACACGAAATGTGCTCAAAAGCCCTAGGAGTCATGGCCGCTACTTCAAGGCATCCAAATGAGATTTTTATGCAGAAAAAAAAAAAAAAACGACTCAAAGAATGAATGCCTTTAAAAAAGACATTATTGAATTTAACTTTATTTTAAGACCAGGTTCTAACTTGACCTGATTTCAGGTGTGAGCAAGGACTGCGGTTAGCAGGGTTACAAACTAAAAATTCAATTGAAAATGTTCGCCTCCTCAATCTTTGAACTGCGGGCGCGAGACTACAACACAGAGTACGACGCTGCCCCCAAGTCAGTCACCCTTTTCTACATGTGCTAATAAGTTTGATTTTGGAAGGACAATGTGTACATTCCCCAGACAGGCCGGGCGTGCGTGCAACACGCTGGGCCGAGCAGTGCTCCTCGGTGGGGACGCACGAGCTGCGAACGGCTCTCATCTGTCTGGGCCGCTGCGGGCAGAGCTTAACTCCTTCCCGGCCTGGACCGCGGGGCCTGGGGGGAAGCAGAGCGCAGAGCCGCCCGGCAGCCCTTTCCTAGATCTCCTGCAAAACCACCTTAGGAACAGGTGTTCCCCACGAAGAGAAGAAACCCCCAAACAAGGTGCATGTCCCTTAACATATAAATTTCCACTCCATTTGAGAGGAAATTTCTAGAAGAGGGGCTCCAATAATAATTACGTGTTTTGTTGAAATGCGAGGACACTTTATGATAAAACACAATCTTTAAAATGCCCCCCTTGAAAAATAGACTGTGTGTATAAACTATTGTCTCTCCGTGTTTGCAAAAACCCTAAGTAAACGTCCGTATATTCATTATCATGTGCCAGGAGTTCATTACAGTACTTTTGTCTCAATACTGCAGTGTTAAAAAAAAAAAAAAAAATCTGAATGTCCCCTAAGGAGTTAAACAGGAATAGTATATTTTCATGCATCTCCTGCTTTGACAGATGAAAAATGTCAACTGTCCTGTTTTTATTTTCAAGCTTTTGCACTATTCATCTGGTTCATTAGTGCATCTCGATGCTGCCCCTGACAGCTGCTCGCCCTCTCCTCCCAGCAGCTGAATTTTTCAGGCTAATTTGATCCTCCACACTGAGACGATCGCTAGAATGATTGACTTGCTCCCTGACCTCCAGGGTCCGACTTCCCTGATTAGTATTCTCGGGGTGTTGGAGGGACGAAAGCCCACTGTCTGTCTTTGGGGCTGGTGGCAGCTCTCTTTTTTTTTTGAACTGTAAGCCACCAACCTACAACCCTGGAAGGATGCAATTGCTGCACTGAACAATAAAGGAAATGTGTAAAACCTACTTTTCCATGTAAAGGTCCGTGTAGCAAAAGCACAGCATCTTGATTTTAATTAGTAAAGTCTACTTTGTTGCATATCAATTAAAACTGTACTGCTAGTTTTTTTTTTTTTTTTTGAGGTTTCAGGAATATTTGAAAGTCTAATTTTCTGAGTTTAAAATACGTTTTCAAAAAAGGCTTCCCACTCCTTCGTTGTGAATGATAAATTCTTAGTGGGATACAATATAAAATATCGATGTGATGCTATGGCCAATTTTTTAAAGCTAAACTACTGGGCATTTTTATTGACATTCTATTAAAACGTAACCAGAAGGAGATAACAGCATCAAGGTAAATTAAATCCTTAGAAAAATTCTAGTTCTTCCCAATCACCTGCATGGAGCAATTGAGAAAATGTGCTGAGCTGAAAACTAATGTTACCATGTTAAATACTGTAACTCAAAACCATCCACGACACATAACACGCATGAATGGAGGAGTGTCCAAAGAAACAATTTTTATTTTGGTGTTCAAGTATACATAAAAATGGGACACTGCCTCTCAAAGGCAAATCCAGAATGTGAAGAATTATTTCAGTTTTGACATGGGAGTCTGCTGGTCCTATAAGAATTAGCAAACTTCCCAAAAAATGCTTATTACCTCAACTGAACTTTTTCTTTTTCATTGCTAAATTTAATCTCTTTAGTGGAAACCAATTTGCTGTTTACTTTTAGGTGTATAAAGGGAAAACGGTGCTTTGATAATATTATTAGACTATGGCCTGAAGGAATCTAAGGTCACCTAAACAGGTATAAAATATTTTAAAATGTACAAAGTGCCTTTTAAACTTTACAATAACTTAATATAATCAAATCAGTGCAACACTGTTCCAACCTATTAGCAGAATATAATATAGTAAGCATAAATCTCTTTTAATCTCATGTGAATACATACAAACATGTACTTTGTTCTATCACTAATTCATAACTTTTCTTAATAAAAATTACCCTAAGGATGTTCTTTAAGAACATTTTTAAAATCTCTTTCTTTTTAAGTGGTCATTAGTTTATTTAGTAGGAAGAACAAAATAAACAATCTCAGGTTCCTTAATTTAAGGAAATTTGAAACTGCAATCTGTAAAATAATAATTAAAGATTATGATACACATTTTAAAAAACCTCCTGCTGCTCTACTTCCAAGTAAAGGTGGAACAATTAAAATAGATGATCTCATCATATATTTCATTTAAGTCAGGAAGACAAGAGACATAAAATAAAGAGTAAGAAATACACTGGTTTCTATCTATCCAGTTCAGATTTCCTTTGTATACCTTAAAATATGAAAATGATTCAATGTATTATTTTCCTTCATTTTATTTTATTAAAAGAGTTACCGAGATGTAGGCTAATTTTTAGTTAACAGCTTTGACTGAAAGCCTACATTCCTAGGAAAATTACCATTCAATTAAAGAAGTAAATTACAGAAGTCCCTAGCTTGAGTGTTCTCTGATAACACTACTATACAACATGAATATAAAATGTGCTCATAGCATGCTTTCTTCTATTCACCCAAACTGTCGCACTGCAATACTTGCTAGAGGATCTATCTACATGATTCCATCTTCCTTTGATAAATTATCACCAGTAGAACAGGTGAGAGAGAGTATTTCACTGAGCTTTACCAATACAAACCATTACTCATGGAAACTAAGAGATAACCTAGAAGAATTATCTGTTTACAAACTATCCTTAAAGCTAAATTAATCTACATAAAAGTGAAAAAAAAATGTGACAAAGCTATTTACTATGCTTTCATATTTTACATCCATTCTATTATATCTATCTTGTTATGCATGGGCAACAGTTTTTTTTTTAATAGATGTTCAAATGTATATTTTTATAAATAAGATTATACAGCAACATTATATTAACATTAAAAACATTTAAGAAATAAAACTCCCGTCAAAAGGAAACAATTTAAAATTATACTAGAGGAAGTAAATATGTAGAAATGTATAGATACTAAATTTCATTATAAAAACAGTTACTAAGTCAATGAATTAACTTCCTCATAATTAAAAAGCTAATTCTTAAATACTACCCAGAAAAAAATAACTATATACTATTAGGATAGGGGAAATATATTCCAGTAAGTAAAATCACTTCAATATATGGAATTTATCACCATTACCTACCTCATACAGTAGACAGCCAAGGGACCAGATGTCAGATTTGAAGTTGTACCCATTTTCATGTATTCTCTCTGGAGACATGTAATAAGGTGTACCCACTGCAGAAAGAAACCAAATAAAACAAGAGAAGGATAAAAATGAAGATGCTGCTGTGCTAAGAAATTACATCCAAAATTCCAGATTTAAAATGTCATCAAAATAATTCATTAGGATCAGAAAATTGTTCTGGGGAATACTCAAAACTAAAATTTCCTCTTTCCTCCCTGATCCTTGAACAGCATGTTTACAACTATCCCACATTAAAAAGGGTGTGGTGGGTTACACTTTATTTCCTTTTGATCAATTCAGGGAGAATCTAGGGAGCATAACTAAAGAAAGAGAAAGGAATTCTAACATGAACATCTACTCAGTGACTCACATTGGTTTCCTTTCTTGATATTTTTAAACATGGCTTGTATATCCCAAATAATTAAACATGCTGATATAATAATTTTAAAATAAATAGCAATACCTAACAACTGAGTACGTATAAATAAATCATACTTACTAACTTTTACAGAAACATCCCTTAGAACATTGCTGTGACTCTTAAAATTACAAATGATATAATCATTAACCTTCAGTACCTTACTTTCTCCCACTTTAGAAAGAATAAAACAGACTTTTCTACATCAAAGGGTTATATAATAACATATGTGAAAGGTCACTGACATCTCTGAAAAAATGTCTGAGACTATTACTACTGAGAACTTTATAGAGACAAGATACTCTGGATAATTTTGGGGTTCGCTTGTTTTGATGTGTGAGTACACTTTTCGGTTTTTTATGACCATTTTAGAAAATGTGAACATGATATAATGAATGCTAATATAATACATTTAATTTAAAATGTATTAAATACCTTAAAATAAGTAAGACATATACATTATATTTTGAAGGGTAAAAAACATCGAAGTGACTTTGGAAGTGAATATCCTAAGTCTCAAACTTAGGTGGCTATTATTTCACCATTATTCGCCTAAGGCTTTTTGCCAAACAGAAAATCAAAGTTTGAGAACAATATTTAGAAATTTTACTTGCTTGAGGCAACAGCTACCAAAACTATGCTGCTGCTCACAGAGAAAAGCACATTCTCCTTCTTCTACTGATTTTTAAGTACTCCCTAGGCGCTTACAGTAAGTCCAATGAGAGTGTAACTCAGAATGCTGAACGGCGGCGTTTAGTCAGAGGCAACAAGAGGCGGCACGTCAACAGGCAAAGCATCGTGCTCAAAGGCATCACCCTCTTCTTCCAAAGGAAGGAAGTCATAACCTGACGGTCGTGTGTGGCAACTACGCTGGGCTAAAAGCTGAAAACATCATGTGCCATCTATTCACAGGAAATCCTATCTACACTGGAGTCCATTTTTCCTAGTAATGCACGGTCCTAGTCAGAATGGATGAAAGGGAGGTATCTACAGAAGTGAAGACGTGAAAAAAAGAGTATGCAAACAGGAGGATAAAAGAAATTTAAAGTATGAAGTATTCGGACATGATATTAGAGACAAACTTTAAGAAATAAATGATTTAATTGCAGCATTTCCTTTGAAGACAAACAAGTAAGTTTGCCAATTTCTCTCAGGGTGAGAAAAGCCAAGAAACTTTTAGAAATGGCTAGGTTTAAAGAATCTGTATTATTATCGAGTCAGATAAACACAAGCTCTGCAGCTTTGGGCACTGTGGCCCCTTCCACTTGTAGTTTTCACAAGCGACACCAACTGTGGGCATACTGAACGCTCTCCGTTCAAGGGGGGAGGGGTACAGCTGGAATAATAAATGGCTCTGTACAGGCTCCCGGTTGCAGGACCTGAAGCCAGTGACTGGCAGTGAGGGATGTGCAGAGAGAGGCTTCACGGAATCCACAGGGGGCGACTGAAAACACTGAGGCTTGAAGGTTCAGAGTTTACCAAAAGCAAAGGTAATTTTAACCAGTAGCTCTGGGAAACCTGCTGATACGTTAGGGGTTTGATGTGAGTGTGAAAGATTGATGAGAGGGAAAAAGAAGAACAAATGCTTGCATTTTACAGAGATTAGCCCCGGCATCACACCTTAACTGCCACACAGACCCAACGCACGGTCAGCCCGAGAGCCAAGGAGGCAGAGAAGCGGGGTGATCAGGAATCCCACTAAACTAAACCTAAAACCTGAAAAACTACAAGGTACAGAAGAGCCTCTTAGGGAGCTGCTGGAGGTCATTACCAACAGTTACACACAGAGTTAACGCTGCGGCTTTAAACCCAGACGAGGGTTCTCCTTCATATTACCAGCAACCAGCGTCTTTATACTAAATACGCATGTTTTGGTATTTCAATTATGTGTATCTTGCGTATATAATAAAATGGAAATCTGAGTATGCTACTCACCTCTCTGACCGACACATCATGTCCAAAAGCGTCATTAAGTGGGAAGGGAGAAAGTCTGCCTCCTGCACTACGGTTACTGATGGGTCAGACTCATCACTAAGCGCTGAGCCCGGGTGCGAGAGGGAGGCCCCCCCCGCCTCCCCGACCTGCCCCCGCAGGGCGCCCCCGTCCTGCACGCCAACACTGAGCACAGGCTGGGCCCCTGCCCATGAAGGGTCCATCCTCGCCCGTCTCTAGCGGGCACAGAGCCGCAAAGTTTAAGTGCCCAGGAAAATGTGAAATGCGTGTAAATGCAGTGAGACGTTCTCCACATTTCAAACTTAATGAATACATGATTATTTCCTAAAAACCTTTTTTTCTAAAATTCATGACAGCTGTGTGTATTAGTGCTGTTGCCTCAAGAATGTGGTGACTTCCTAACACCTGTACAAGACAAGGGGGAGGTGCAGAGTGACATGATTAGACACGTAAACGACCGCGCAAAGTACTGTGCGCTGAGGCGCCTCAGACGGCAGGACGCATGATTCCACTAATCCTTCCAGAACGCGTGGCTGGAGGTAAACGGGAAGATGTTTCACTACAGCAGATACTTATGTCATTTTAACCTCCTGACATGAGTAAAAGTGAGCAAGAAATGGATGATAACATTACAAAACACAGGAAGTCTGATACTAGAGGAAAATTGTTAACAACTGAAAATGCTATCTGACCCTTCTTTAAAATATAATAAGACAGTCATTCAAATATTAAAAAAAAAATTCATTACGTTAATTGACTTATTCTAGCTATATGAGAAAAGTTTTACATGGGAAGTACTCTATTAACAATAAATACATCCTAAAATGTATTCTTAACAAAATGAAGACTGATTTTCGCAAGTTCTACAATATGTTTAAGAAAGCCAAAAAATTGTTAACCTGCTATTATAGAATAAACTAATTAATAACTTTCATTTCATCAGAGTAAGTTACATACAGCATTTTTTCAATAGTTTATAAACATTTAGC
Organism: Balaenoptera acutorostrata; assembly: GCF_949987535.1. Classification (NCBI taxonomy): domain Eukaryota; kingdom Metazoa; phylum Chordata; class Mammalia; order Artiodactyla; family Balaenopteridae; genus Balaenoptera; species Balaenoptera acutorostrata. The sequence goes on along the minus strand of NC_080064.1, from coordinate 194,439,072 downwards.
AATTTCTGCAAAGACCTGAATGAGAAAAAATAATAGAACCACTGAAGCACCTTTTTATATGGTTAGATTTGGGTTGCTATTTTTTTGTTTTGTTTTGTTTTGTTTTGTTTTTTAAGTAAGGGAGGAAAGGAAAAATCATTCAAAGGTCAGGAAATCTGTTTCACATGTTACCTTTGCCACCAACTAACTAGGACCACTTAACTTCTCTTTTTATTACTTTCCTCATCTGTAAGGTGCAGTGATGAAGAAGATGAGATCGTTTCTGAGATCCCTTTGCTCTCAAATTCGCCAGCACTCATAAAAACCCTGCAAACACCCATACAGAAAGTGAAGTGGAAAAAAGTAATATATTCCTGTTTTAAACTATTACCTAGGACAGTTGACTGAAATGTTTTACGTCAGAGGGTACAAACAAGCAAACTCAGTTTAGAAATGTTGCTTCTTTCTCTCAGAACAAACTGCAGAAAAGAAAGCTTTGAACATTCCTTGCTGGGGGAACTGAAAGGACACAATTCATCTTAAACCTCAATTTGATTTAAACACACACACACACACACACACACACACACGAACACATACAACTTCAGGAAATAGGAATTAATTTTCATTTTTTCCTTCATACTCTTAAGCCAGCCCAGAAATTACGTTGGCAGACTTCATGGAGAGAGGCCAAATTTACTTAATTGTAAGGAGTATTATCTGAGGTCAGTACAGAATGGCCGAGTGGTAGATCAATATTTCTTCTACAAAAGACATTTATTAAATAAATTTTTCATCTTTCAAGTGTAACCGATAACATTTAAAAACCCAGAAAATTTTCTAGTTACTGTTTCTCTGCTCCAGGCACTGTGTTAAAAGGATCACATGTGTTATCTTGCTGAGCTTTTAACACTGTTTATCAGGGCCCACACTGTTCTAGGTGCTGGGAAGACAGAAGTAAACAGGCTGAGACCTTGTCTTCATGGGGCTCACTGGCTAGTGAAATGGGGGCTATTATGAGGTAGTTTGTAAATTAATTTATTTTATTTTATTTATTTTAGTTTTGGCTGCATTGGGTCTCCGTTGCTGCGCGCGGGCTTTAGTTGCGGCGAGCGGGGCCTACTCTTGGTTGCAGTGCGTGAGTTTCTCATTGTTGTGGCTTCTCTTGTTGCGGAGCACAGGCTCTAGGTGCCCGGGCTTCAGTAGCTGTGGCTCGTGGGCTCAGTAGTTGTGGCTCACAGGCTTAGCTGCTCTGCGGCATGTGGGATCTTCCCGGACCAGGGCTCAAACCCATGACCCCTGCATTGGCAGGTGGATTCTTAACCACTGCACCACCAGGGAAGCCCCCAAGAGGTAGTTTAATGAGATGTTACTACTATTATCTTGCTGTAGAGAGGACGCATAAGGAAGTCAGGTAATTTGCCAAAGATCACAAAGCTAGTAAGGTATGGATGTAGAATTCAAGCCAGGTCGTTCTGTCCCTTGCATTTAAACAGTTATTTCATTAAAATTGACGACTGTGAAATAAGACTGGGAAAAAAAAATCTGTATCTTTCCAAATTAAGCAGCAGAGAACTCTTCTACAAGTCTCAGCATGTACACACCAAAGGCCAGGAGTGAGGGTCAGGGTTCAGTGCTTCTCTGCAGCTACTCTGTTTCAAACAGATATTGTTATGGTAGCTGAGAGGTTAAACAGGCACAGTTTACAATTAGATAATAGCTTCTTCCCAGCCTGATTATTTAAGTCAAGAAAGGACTGCAAGTTAAAAATAAATCAGTGAAAGTAGTCTTTAATACTGACCAAGCATATGCTGCCTTTAAGGCTCCAAACCACGCTGAACTATGATGGGGTACACGCCAAGGAAAGACCCACAGAGAGGTGCTAGCGAAGGTGTGGGAAGGACAAGCACGTGACCGCAGGTGGCACTTGGCACCAAAAATGGAACTGCTTTAATGCCTGGTTCAAGAACACTAATTTTCCAAGTTGTAATCAGAGGATATATCACACTTGGAAATAGTGTGGGGAGCATGAATTGTACACTCAAGAGACCCCAGTGTGAAAATTCTGATGCTGGTGGAAGGAGGGCCATGCGTTTACTCAGCTGGCAACATTACAAAATCAGAGAACCATTGTCTCATTTTGAAAGGGAAAGAGGAGTTCAAGCAACCCTGTAACGCAAACAACAACGACAGCAACAACACAATTTCCCCCCAAGAGGTTTCAAGTATTTGTCCAGCACAAGGACCAGTATCAGAGCACCCTAGCCAGCTCTCTGTAAAAATCTATTCCATCCTCAGGAGGTACAACAAGCATATATAATAACTCAATCACACACGTACATGCAAAAAGAAAACTATCTTTGCTCTTCCGGGAGACATTAAGAAAGCAAGTAAAATGCCATATTAGAACATGATTAAGCTGTTTTTTGGGGTTTTTTTTTTCTCCTTTTCACTAGAGCAAGCCATCAGACAGGAAACACTTCATTGTAAATAATAAATGCAACTTTGATGCAAACAGATTTGCTTGAATAGCAGATAACTACCCTTAATTACTTACATATACCTTTGGAGTACATAATGTGCTTATATTTTATGGCAGTGTAATTTTTCTAATTAAGTTTTGTTAAAATTACTTTCTATCTCCTCCTATATTTCTGACCATGAGGAAGCAAGGCACTCAAAAGTAAGACTGGTACAAAGGAGAGACGACCATTGAGGATTAAATAAGCTTTTGTAAATAATTAAAAAAAAAAAAAAAAGAACTGTTAATAAACTAATAGTAATGATAGAAAAGGACTTGCTTGCAAAACTTACATGAATGCAAGTGTGGTATTTTCTCCCTTGAAAAGTAAACACATATCACTGATGAAAGTCTATAATTAAAAATGGGAAATTTTAACGTTAAGACATCTGTCTAAAAAAGCAAGTGCTTAACTTCAGTACCGTGAACTTCCGTTAAAACCTCTGACCTTTAAAGCACGCCACCTTACCGGGCTTTAGAGGAGGACACCAAAGCCTCTCCAGCCGTCAGGGCGACCAATCCGGGGAGGCGGGCAGCACTTTGGCCCCTGGTGCTACGCCGTGAACGTCACATCACATGGCAAAGGGACCTGAAGCTAGGGAGACTACCCTGGCCTGTCCGTGACACTTGCAAGGGCAGGGGTAGGGGAGATTCCAAGTGTGAGAGGGTCTCCACCTGCCACTGCGGGACTTGAAGATGGAGGAAGGAGGGAGAAGCCAATGAGGGCAGCTTCAGAAGGTGAGACGCAGCCTCGGGAGGACACAGGAAGGAAAAAGGGGCCTGGGTCCGGCAACACCGAAGACCTGGATTCTGCCAACAACCCGGATATGTCTCCCCTCGAAGCTCCGGAAAAAAGTGCAATTCTGCAGACGCCCTGATGTTAGCCGGGTGAGAGCCATGTTGGAATTCTGACCTACAGAACTGCAAAAATAATAAATCTCTGTTGTTTTAAGCCACTGCATTTGTGGGAATTTGTTAAGGCAGCAATAGGAAAGCAATACAAATGCACTGACGAGTCACGCGTCACGCGGGCCAATTCCACGTGCCGAGCCAGCCACAGGCCAAGAACTCCACAGGAGACGCTTGTGGTCTAAAGCATCCTCGACCTCTACGAGTTCACTGGACAGTCTGGGGATGGGATGAGGTACATTCTTTGAGGGTTTTTTTTTGGGGGGGAGGGTAGAAGCCAATACATTTACCATAAGAAGAATAAAAGAATAAAATGATGATCTTTTATCATTTAAAAGAGCTCTGGTTGTTCACTAACTGATAAGGACCCTAAACCAGGTAATCACAACCACTTTAAAGATGTGAATTAGAGACGCAGAAGAGAAAGCAGTCCGTGTGCTACATGGCGCTCAGCCCACAGCTGGTGTTTGAAGTTTGGTAGGTAATCATTTTTATCACAAATGTTTTAAGTTGGCCAAAATAAGGTCCCGGTCACAAGCACGTCCAGGAGGGAAAATTACAGATTTATTGATCAAGAGAAAACTCACCAGGGATCGATACTCTAGCACACCTCGTGAATCATTCTGGATTTAAAAATAATCTCTCTGCTCAGAATCTCCTGATTCAGAATGAGGGACACTCCCTAAGGCTATCCGTGGGTCCCTCTTCCTTCCCCCCAGCCACACAATCCCATCAAGAGAGCTAATTACCCTTCAGGTGCAATAGCTACAAATACGTCACAAAAATAAACAAGGAGAGAAGGAGTACAAACCACATAAGCAAATGAATGAGGTATTATTTTTCCTTCATCTCATGGACAATGAAGGGGGACAATGCTCACCTTCACTGTTTCCGGTTCTCCTCTTCCTGAACACCTGGGAGAATTATTCATCCACTCCTTTAAGATGGATGCGGCCATGAGACTTGTTGTAGCCAATAAAATACGAATGGGAATTAACGTGTTACACTCAAGCAGAAAGATTTAACTAAGAGCCAGTAAGTGGTTCTCCATGATCTCTTCATCTCATGAAGATCACAGAAGACTGAAGCCCCCTGAAATGCCAAGTGACCACCTGGAGGGAGGGCGGCCACCGGGACCCACACGGGGCCAACAGCTGATTCCGGGTGACCAGAGAAATAATACGCTTCACTGCTAAGCAACTAAACGCTGTTACTGTTTCTTCCTGCGGCATAATCTAACCTATACTTACTGATATATTTAGTTAAATCCATCCTTTGATGTGTAGCCTGTCTCTAATTCATTTGATCAGTATGCGCTGAGCATCTATTATGTGCAATTCCCTCTCCTACACATCTGAGATACATCAGAGAACCAAAAACATGAAGATCCCGGTCCTCATGAAGCTTCCATATGGCTGAGGCAGAAAGACAAAGTACGAAGCATAATAAGTAAGTAACACAGCATATTCGAAGATACGAAGTCCTAAGAAAAACAGAAAAATGAAAACAGGATAAGGATCAGGAATTCTAGGGATGGTGTGGGAGTGGGGTCAGGTTCAGTATTAAATAGAGTGCGCTCAGTAATCCCCACCTTACCCCCTACACAACACGAAGGAACAGAGGAGAAAATGTGCTTTAAAACTGCTTGCAAATAATAAATGCTGTGCACATATTCATTGCTACGTTTGCTATTGATATTTAGTAGCCGTGGACGATTCCTCTGGGTCACTATCACAGGAAATTAGGGCAGTTTGATATGGTTTGACTAACAATCATATATTTGGATTATTTTAAAATAATCCAAGGTGACATGAGAAAAATTACACCTTGATTGCCATGTTCCTACTTCACAGGTTCTGGTGAAGTTTTAGTTTTCAGTCTAGAAGAGCCACTTCCTCAGAAATATCAGCCCCATTTGCTGGTAGACAGAATGGTTGTGAAGAAAGACTTCCATCCTGTTTACTTCTGAGTCTTGGGCATGCAGAACAGTCAAGTGCAGGATGGGGGCAAATTGCACTTTCACCTGTAGGCCCCTCAGCTATGTGCACAGCGGGATAGGGTAACCCCGATGGAGGTAAGTAACATCAAGTCGGAAAACAGTGGCAGAGTCAGGGAAAACGCCACAAGGTCCGCATACAGCAAAAACATACAGTGCCGGGTGGAAGAGGGACCGCAGACTAGGGAAGCTCGCCTCACTGGTTTCCAGGTGCAAAGCCCGTTCGCCTCCTGTGCCTCAGTCTCCTGGGCTCTAGAAGGGGAACAGTTTGCATCCATGGCTCACGTCCGCCTGCGAGGACCTCAGGGAGCTGAACGGCTGCAAACTGTACGGAACAATCAGGCACATTACTCCCCACCTCCAGGAGCATAGGCAACTCTGTAAATGACTGCACTACGCACTACGTCTGACCGACCGAACTGGCCAGAGAGCAGGACAGGAGAAGGTCTACAAGGAGAAGGTAGAAAAATGGGAATCTGTCTTTAAGTAAATGGAACAGCATGAAAGTACTGTAAACACAGACTAATGTTCTCCCAGTTGCAGGTTATCACCCATTAATGAGTTGGGAAATCAATTTACTGGGTTGCAAATACCATTATTTTTAGTAACACAAAATAGAACAGACAGCATCAGAATGCACTGCAGTTACAGCAGAGAACACTGTCGCATGGAACTTGTGCTTCAGTTATACGCAGTTAGGTCCCCATGGGGATCACGGTGTTGCTGGGGCAGGGGGCGAGTGGGGGGGACTGTCAAGAAGTCTGACGGCCCCGTATCTAGACGATCAAAAAGCTTGACTCCAGAGAGAGGAGGAGTCCTCATCACAAATTTTAAAGATATATGTAGATATAGATATAGATACATGCACGTAACACATTTTCTAACATCTGTTACATTTGTAAGATTGATAAACAATATGAAAGAAAACAGCAAAGCTTACACCTAGGAATATGTGTAATCCTACAATGAGTCTCCCAGCCACATCCTCTGTCTCAATCAATACAAAAATGCTAAATGAAGATCTGACTTAACATAAGTGCATGTAGAAAACAAAAGGGGAAGGGGACAAAAACCAAAGAACCTTCCAGAGCTCAGATCAGACAGGGATAAACTTGGTGCTCGCGGGGCTGAGGAGCACAGATGAGGTAGCTCTGGGCAACACATACTAAGAGGCCGTCTAGGAGCCAAAGAAGAAACTACCAGGACAGAGAAGGCCCCGAGGAGAGCAGGCAACAGAGGGCGTGATGACCCCCAGGAAGACGGAGGCTCGTGGCTCGGTCCTCACACAAATCAGACCATGTGGCTGTCCTCGTGGCAGCCGTGCGAAGCTGGCCCTGTGCTCGGACTAAGGTGTGAACCCCCCTCGCGGGGCTGAGGCCCTCCTGCACCCTGACCCCGCAAACCTCCTGCAGGAGAGCACGCCCTGCAGCAGCCCCTTGTCTGAACTGCTGCCGGTCAGCCTGGGACGTTATTCTCCGGGGACCCAGTACAGCCGCTCTTCTGCATCCTCCTCATCCCAGGTCAAACCCCACCTCCTGGCAGGGGCCTCGCCCTTTCTGAAGTGCTCCCTCCGCTAGTCACTCCCTGCACAGGCTGACAGATCATCTTATTCCTTTGTTTCCTTGTTTATTATCTGTTCCCTCCCACCACCAGGTGAGAGCCATGCAGACAAGCACTTGACCTGTTCAGGCTACGTTCCTATGCCCTGGAATAGCACCTGTGTCTTTGAATGAATCAGTTCAGGTATTTCAACAGAATAAATAAATTTCACATGACTCCCCTCTCCTCTCCTCCCCACACCACTGTCATGTTAACATCAGCAACTTAACATTTATACAGCAACTTACAGTGTTCAGAAAACATGTTTGGGGGCTTCCCTGGTGGCGCAGTGGTTGAGAATCTGCCTGCCAATGCAGGGGACACGGGTTCGAGCCCTGGTCTGGGAAGATCCCACATGCCGCGGAGCAACTGGGCCCATGAGCCACAACTACTGAGCCTGCGCGTCTGGAGCCTGTGCTCCGCAACGGGAGGGGCCGCGATAGTGAGAGGCCCGCGCACCGCGATGAAGAGTGGCCCCCGCTTGCCACAACTAGAGAAAGCCCTCGCACAGAAACGAAGACACAGCACAGCCAAAAAAAAATAAAATAAATAAATAAGTCAGGAGCTCTTTAAAAAAAAAAAAGAAAACATGTTTGCGTTCATTTTATCATTAGGTTAGGGGCTGCTTGACATAGGATGGTTATTACCCACATTTCCATTTTTAGAAACCAGGAAACTGAACCTGAGAAAAGTGAATGAAGGGCTTGATCAGGGTCCTACAGAAGAATGGGCAGGTAAATCCAGGTGTCCTCCGTTCTGTCTCACGTTCAGAACAAGGCAAGAGGAAAAGCACGGCGGGCATCATGAGGGAGGTGGGTAGCCAAAGACGGGAGTGGGCCAGCAGACACCGACCTAGAGGACCCCAAACGCGAAGCCAGGGACTTTTCACGATATTCTTTAGGCCACAGGGAACAGTCAAAGATTTGGAGGAAGTAACATGATCAGATAATGTCTTTGGGGAAGGAATATTACAAACAAGGGAGGATACTTTCCTAGTCCAAACACGAAGCTGTTGTGGATTAAGGAGGACAGGACAGAAATGGAGAGACTGGGAGACACTGTGTGTGGTGGGAGCAGAAGAAAAACTAAAGGCCTCTGAGATTTTTTTTTTTTTCCCAATTTTGAAGAACTGAACATGGTCTGAACATCCAGCAACATCAGATTTAGTATCTGTAATTTTAACCCTGAATTTAAGGAATTATTATTATTCTATGTTGACATACTCCTTAGTTAAAAAACTGGTTGTGAAAACTGACTGGAAACGTGGCCACCTACACAACTTCATTTGCTACAGAAAATGTGAGAGAACCAGAGATTTTACTGCATGTCGATATGTTACCATGTAATTAAATGATACAAATAAGAGATAGAAATTGAAGAGACAACTGAAAAATTCAAGGATTTGACAATCTCTTAAGGATTGTTAAATACAAAAAAACTTGGAAGTGTGTTCCTTACTAATGATTGAATAAAAATAAGTGAAAAATCTTTGATTTTTGAAAAAAATGTATTTTGAAATAAAGTATAAATCTGTTACTACAACAAGATGTTTCTAAAATCCTAGGTATTTTTGCCTTTTTGAATTAAATTCCTGAAAAAAATCTCCTTTACAAAATTAAACAAAATTTGGCACCAAAACAGACTTCATTCAAAGTAAACTTATTCAGATTTTCCTTTATGAATGATATACAGATCTCATTCATTTGTAGTTTCACTAATACTTAAACCTGCACTGTGAATAAATAAATCATGCCCTACAGATTTAATCCTCAGCAAAATCAGAAAAAAAATCAACATACTATAAAACATACAGTTTATCATATTTTCTGTGAGCAAAATAAATTTGTATAGGTGGCCACATTTTCAAGTACTTTTTGGAAAAAGAAAAGCAATCTTTTATTTTTTATTATATTATAATTTATATATTATAAATTTCAGGTGTACAATACAGTGTTTCAATATTTTTACAGATTATACTCCATTTAAAGTTATTACAAAATAATGGCTAAACTTCCCTATGCTGAACTATATATCCTTATTGTTTATTTTAAAAGCAATCTTTTAAATTTGCTCTTAAAAATAAAAATATATGTCAGTAACACAGGAGGGCAATAATTCTTTAAAAGCAAAAATTAGGGTCAACTTGTCAACAAACATAAGTCTATGTCACAATTTCTGTCCTTGTTATTTTATACATATTCTCTGTTAGCAAAGAATTTTTCCTGATCCTTCTACACAGAATTTGTATTGGGTCCAAATACCTTGGTAGGCTAGAGTTCAAACTTTAATTCTTGATGTTCAATGTACTTTGCTTAGTGAACTTCAGTTTCAAACCATCAAAATCTTTAACTTCACAGAGAAGATAGGCAGGAATAAAGCATGTTTTCTTATTTTAAGAATATTTTTCTCAAAATAATATGGAAAACAAAAATACTTGTGAAAGAAATTATTTTTCTATTGATTCATTCATCAAACAAACCAGTCTCATTGCTACTTCCTCACTGGCTGTACTTCAGGTGTGTCTCAGAATGTTTTATAATTATGGGCATCCCCATTTGTATGTGTGTGTGTCCATACGCACACACACACACAACTACATGACCCTAAGTGAATTGATTTAGATAAAAACTGATGTTAGAAATTCTTAACGAATTATTAAATCTATTAAATTTTTACTCTCTATATCATATAATAACACATCACCTAAATCTAAGACATGCATACACGTTTGTAAACCCCACGGAGAACTTTTGTAAGAGGCAGTGACAGGCAAGCTAAAGAAGCCCATTTCCTAAACTGTTAAGATTTGGTTTTCACATAATATGCTGGATACTTAGGGTCAGGCAACTACGGCATGCTCAGAGCGACAGCCCGCAAAGCAGCATTTACACAATACATATATATGTGCAGGAGCATGGGTACGTGCAGTTGTGCCTGTGTGCATGTATGTGTGTGCGTGTGTAACTGTAACCTAGCATTTCTAAGTAGATTAACAACAGAGTGCTGTTAGGACATTCCATTCAGATGAGTAACAGTGAACACGTTATCTTTCCTAACGATCAGTGGCCCTGGCTTGGAACAGTCTAAAGTTTTCTTCACAGAAATCCTCTACTATTTGCATTGTCAGAGTTGGAACTTCCAAATAAAACTGTATTAAAGTGCTCTGCAAAATTATGCATTTCTTATGGAACTTCATATCAAATTTTCCTATCCTGAAAAAATTGTAATGTTCTGCAAGAATAAATGTAAAGTGAAAGAAGAAACTAAAACATTGTTACTCGGCATCAGTTGAAATTTTATTTTCTTAAATTACTGGACAAAACTGAAACTCTGTGTAAAGAGTAAAGTATTATCTTCCCACCACTCCTTAATGTAGGACCCAATATCTTGTCATTCAGCAAATATTGATCAGGTGCCGCCTACTTACGTGCCACACACTATCCTAGATACAGAAGAATTAAATGACAGGTTCAAGGCCACACAGGAGTTTTGTGACAAAGCCATTTAAATATGTCCAGTCAACTAATTCAGATGCTTGTTTCACTACTTCGTTATTTAGTGTAACTGACTTATTCCTCATCAAGCCATTTAAAATTTTTTTATTTCTCATTTAAAAACAGTATTTTTATCCAAAAAATCAATTGTTTTCAATGATTTCATCTTTCACCAAAGATGGGGCATCATTAAATTAAAGCCAACTTCTTTTTACCTTAATCCTTGTTTTATTTTGGTTGTTACCATTTTGACAAAAGTCATATTACAAGGGGACAATCTGATTTGAAGAGTTTTAGGAGAAGCTCTATCACTCCCTTTAAGTTATTCAATTTAAAAATTATTTCCTCCTAGTAATTTCTATTATTTCTAAACTGGACAACCTTCTTTCCGTTAATATAATGTTGTAATAGCTACATTCAGTTCTATTTTAGGTACAAAGGACACTCGTATATTATCAGCTCTAGAATGAATAAATTACAAGTATCTTCTTCTTTATAACTTAGGGGAATATCTTCCTCCTTAGCCATAGACCATCTCTAGGTCTCCCCCTCTGGAGCAATCACAACCATGTATGTTACTTTAATAAATAAACATTTACAAACAACTATAGTATTTTTAATGGTCAGGTGAGGTCCTTTTTCAAGATATGGTTTATTCTTCATATTATCTTAATATTATTAATGTAAAAGAAAAGGAAGGATCCATGGCAATGGTTAAAACTAGATTTGTTGGGCTTCCCTGGTGGCGCAGTGGTTGAGAATCCGCCTGCCAATGCAGGGCGCACGGGTTCGAGCCCTGGTCTGGGAGGATCCCACATGCCGCGGAGCAACTGGGCCTGTGAGCCACAACTACTGAGCCTGCGCGTCTGGAGCCTGTGCTCCGCAACAAGAGAGGCCGCGACAGTGAGAGGCCCGCCCGCGCACCGCGATGAAGAGTGGCCCCCGCTCGCCGCAACTGGAGAAAGCCCTCGCACAGCAACGAAGACCCAATACAGCCAAAAATAAATAAATAAAATTAAAAAAAAAAAAAAAAAACCAACTAGATTTGTTCATTAGCATTTTCTTGTACTAAATGCCTGCCTGAGGGTCAAACTAACAGAAGTATCCAACTGTCACATGAATGGATACATTATACCTGATAGGTTTCAACTCAGGACCTGATGATTTTTAAAATAGTTTTATTTAGACTATAAAAGCTAGCATGTAATCTGTACATCCCTTACATTTTTAACCATATGGGTGGGGTGGGGGGAAGGGGGGTAGATAACCGAATGAAATTATATTGTGTCTCTTACCTAAAGAATGTGCAGCTGTGGTTTTGGAGCTAAAAAACCGACCAAGCCCAAGATCTCCAAGTTTGACCACCCCAGTGGCTGTAATGAACACATTAGCTGGTTTTATATCTGTGAATAAATGAAGGGATCAGGTGAAAGATGATGTCAGTTTAGGTATATTCAAGGGATTAAAAAACACTTCTCATTGTTGAATTTAAAATATATCTCAAAAATGAAAGTCAGTTTGAATTTTTAACCAATTATTTTGAGTAATTTTCATATAACCTAATATTTCTGAGTTCTCAGTCCCCTGATAGACAGATAATCATCAATGCAGGATGATGATCACTATTCATTTGCATTTAAAATGCATTTTGTTTTCCATTTTCAAATAAACTTCTGTGAAATTCAAAGCACAAAATAAATTTGTGCCCTTCTTATACCAATTTCAAATAGAATATCCCACTAAATAGTAATTTATTGACATGTTTACATAAAATATAAAATCATAACTCTGACACAGGTAATTATTTACTTAGATGACCCTAGAAATTTTAATTGCTTAAATAAATTGTACTGAAATCTTTCAAACCCCCAAATCAAGGGATTAATGCCTTAGTGATGTAACCTTCATACATTCCACCCAACCATTTAACTGATAACTAAGAATATATTAACAGTGAATGCTGAACATTAAAAATCTAAGTAGCTGTAATGTATAGTTCATTAAAAAAAAAAAAAAAACTCTTCCTTATGCATGTTCAACTGCGTTCCTGCATCTATTTTTTTTCTTTTATCAACATAATTAGTAAAAAAAAAAAAAAAAAAAAAAAGTCAAACAGAAAAATAACATTCTCATTCTTATTTAAAAAAAAACCAAGTAGGCTTCACTTAAAGGCTTATCATTCTAGTAAAATCAAAACTTGGAAATAAATTACCTGGGAAAGCCTGATACTGTGCATCGTTGACACCAACACTAAAAGTTACTCATGACTGAACTCACCCCGGTGCATGACTCGTCGAGAATGCATGTGCTCCAGTGCACTGCACAGCTGCACGAAGTACTTCCAAACAGTCCTTTCAGGAATTAGCCTCTTTTGTTTCTTAAAATGCTGTTTAAAAAATTTTAAATAAGATTTAAAAAAAGAAACTATCTTCAGACTAGATTCTGACTTCAGTCAGAAAAACACCTACTTTTATCTACCTATTACCAGCTAAAAAACATGATTTTCCATAGTGAAAGGATACCAAGAGTTTTACCGGACACAATGGCTTAAAGGTCTCCCTATTGTATCTAAGGTCAGCACAAGCCATATCATGCTACGTCTTTGCGGTGTCCATCTATTTCAAAAAATTAACATCCACATAAAGTAATTTCTTATCCTAAAAGGAGGATGTCAGACTTTATTTTAAGAATAGCCGGAATAAAAGAGTCTAGAGACCTGGAGGTGATTATGTTCATTACAAGCCCGTCCTTCTCTTGACAGAAGGTAGTGAAGTAGAATTCCTTTAAATATTGAACCATCCTTGGTGATTTGAAATATCACTTAATTTATTAAAAATTAAATAAATAAAAGGGATTTATGTGAAAAGTTTTCATGAATATTTCCACTGCATACTCCAAGTCAAACTTGTACTTTGCTTTGAACGAATGAAACTAAATATGGGAGCAAAACATTACAGGAAGACCAGGGCAAAAAAGCTGAGCGTAAATATGCTAGTTTGGAAGGAGTGGGCCATCATGCATAAGAGGGCAATAACTAAATAACTGCAAAACCAAAGGTACATATTCATGCCCATTTTTCTACATTACCTTTGCTAGAAGAATATACTAATAATATGCTGATTCAAGAACACAGTTCGTAGCTTCATAAGATTTATAAAGATTCTTTACATAAAAATTATTTTTCAAAAACAAAAGTGTAATTGGTTTCCTACTTAGCAAAATCTATAAATGACCAGCATGAAGAAGTATTTCATTTAAACAAATTTTCAGACAATTTTAACTTTTTAAGATACACATTTATTAATAGACATTGACATTTAAATACGTGCTTTAATGCACTTTATCTGGTGACTTGACATTTTTGAAAGTTCAACTAATTTGATTTTTTTTGTTATTGAATATGGAGAATGGTACTTCAGATGATTCCAAGATAATGAGCTGTGTCAGTTCCTGACCCTGTGACCAGTTGAGGGCAGGCTGAAAGGAAAAACAATACTGGGAAACAAATCTGCTAGTATCCCTACTTCATACTTAGCAAAGGGTTATATCTACTGTCTCATATGCACTCAATACGCCAAAGGATAAATCTTTAAGGAAAAGCGAATCACTTTAGGTTAATCTTTATTGGAACACATACTATAGAAATGAACTTATTAGCAATTTCAATAGCTATTACATCAGTAGCAAAAAAACAAGTAACAGTTAGATGACCAGGATATTAAAAAGCAAATCAGGGTTAATACTAAAATGGTGAAAACCTGCCATATCATGTTTCAACGTTAGGTCTTATTAATTGCAGACTGTGTGAGCATCGGTTTTCATTCTATGGGGCCAATGCTGCAAAATCAGTTCTATACACATAATTTTCTTTCAGACTTGGAATGAGTCCAAATAAAGCCAGTCTATGTGCTCTCCCTCACTCTGGATTAGCATATCAGAAGACTGTTTGATGTCAACAGGAAGATGGGGACCAGGTTTCCTTTCATTCAAAAATAAATATACCGTATCATGTAAGTATCAGACCATGAAAGAAGAATCTTATGCTTTAATATAGATTCTGAAACCACCGTAATTATAACTAACTTGACAATTTACCTTTAAAGTTCCATTATTAAAAAATAAATCATATATAAAGGAAAGGGCAGAATGAAAAAATTGCCCTCAAAATGGAAGATGTAATCAGGCCAAGAAAGTCTGACTATTTTCACGTTTTCATGTTCTTGTTTAGGATCGTTTCTTTCAATAACAAATTAAAGATGATAACAATAAACTGGCATCAATATAATGCTACCGAGACAGAATGACTCGGCCAAATGTAACTATCTGAATTACTAACATGTTTCTGAAGAATCATTTTAGGAATTTGACTGGATCATAAAATAAACCAAAAGCAGTTTCATTACGTCATTGGTTATCTTCCAATATTTTTTACGTGTCTGTTTAAACACATGCAGTTTTTCAACCATCCTTCAGTGTAGGACTTTTTTTTTTTTTTGAGGAAACCAATACTTATGATGAGAAAAGGCTGTCTGTTCTGATGGTGGCACTGTTGGCTATCTCTTAAAAAGAGGATGAACAGAAAAAAGGCAATACAAATTTGAATTCTTTTTACTACTGGTAAAATTTATATCAGGACTACAAAGGAGGAACTTACAAAATGCCAATGTATTAAAAAAAAGAACCACCTTTTCTTAACTTATTCTAATATATACATATCTTTTAAAAGTTAATTATCCAGTCAAATAGCATTACTGCTCAAAAATCCTATTTTCCTCTCGAAAAAAGACAGTCCCACATAAATATTCAGCTCTAGATTTGGAAAAAAATCGAATACCAATACACAGAAATAAAAAATGTACATTTATTTGTCATGTGGTAAGTTTTTAATAAAGCAATAAATAATTTTTAAATGTTAGTATTAATAAAGATTTCTGTGAAAACAACTTACAGGATATGTCACTTTTACTATATTTATGTTATAAAATAGAATTTTAACTTTTTATATCTGAAAATAAAATATCTAAAAAGTCATGAAAAGACAGAAATTAGCACTCAGGTGTACCTAACCACTTGGACAGAATTATTATTTAGTCTTTTTTTCAAAGGTACGTTCATCTTTTTTCTATGCAAAGCTTCAAATATTGTTTACTTTAAAAGCATATTTTCTATCTCCATCAACATTATTCAAATAAACACTGAACATTATTCACATCAAAAAAAAAGATGTAACAAAAAAGGCAGCCAGGGTACATGTAAAATGCATATACCAACATCAGGTTATATTATATTCTCACTTGTGTGTAAAAAGATTACCAGCATCTCACTTAGGTGAAATTCAGCATCCCTGGTAAAACATGTGCAGTGTCACTGAATGATGTGTATTAATAGAAAAGAGGCTAGCTGATGCAAGCTGCTTCCCTTCAAAGATCTTTGGAAAATAGGCACATCTTTTTTTTAAATTGTCAAACATCCTCCTACAAATTAAATGCCCCAGACCAAATTACATAGTGGACACTGCCTATCAAGTATCAGTTTCTGGGTCACTTGGTTCCTGAATCTAGACACCACTACTCCAAACAGCACATACATTTATTTCTAAGTTTTATAACTCTAGCATTCCTCCTCAGGAAACCTTGGGAAAAAATTTTACCCAGCATAAATAGTATTACCCAGCATAAACTCATCAACAGAGAAAGAACAGAAAATTATCTTGTTGGATCAAAAAAAAAAAGTTAATCTCTATAGTGTATCAAAATATTTAAGCCCGTAGTTTGGTATATTAATTTTTAACAAGAAAGTTTCAGACAAAACACGCAGAACCATCATAGTGCCAGCTTCACAGGTGTGCGGCCCATACGTTCATGCGGGGCCCTGCACTGAGTGTAATGCTTGCTCTGTTCTGCCACCTAGAAATTCCTAATCACTTGTCAACAAGGGGACCCACGATTGTGTGCTGGTCCTGGGAACCATATACCAAGCATCCTTTGGAAACAACATACTGGTGTAGTTAAAAACAAAACCAAAAAAACAACAAATACAATCCTGTCAGGCAAGTCATTCTTGAAGAAGATTAGGAGAAATGGTAATTAAATAACAAGAAATAATGAAGTTATATGAGAACTGGCATTGCAGGCATCAGCTGTTTCAGCTGTTTTCCATCTCTTCTAAGTATCTAACAAGAGGAAGTAATTTATGTTCACTATGAGGAACTATTTCCTGCCTGGGAGTGTCATCAAATGTTTCATGTGCCACTCGCAGAATCCATATGCACCTTTAATAACAGACCTGATTCTTGACAGTAATGGTTGTGTGACCTTGAACAAGACGCTTAACCTTGCTGGGCCTCTGTGTCCTCACCATATTAAACAGAGTTTGGAGATGATCTGTGTGGGGCCTGCCGCCTCTAAAGTATCTCAGTTACAAATAAAACACAAATAATAAATGCCTGATTGGCACATTTTCACACTTAAAAATAACAAATTTTACTAGTATGTCCTGTCCTTTAAATCTCCAACTGATAAAAACAAAGCAAAAATAACAATCCTAATACCTCTGAGATCCCCCTAAGTCCAGTTAATGCTATAAATGGCCTTCACATGAGATAACAGGTCAAATTTTTGTAATTAGGTAATTATAAGGTAACGGACCTTGTAATTAGGTCAACCATTTACCAACAGAAGGGATGTTATGTTCCCAAACATTCCTGTAAGTATAATGTATTTTTATAAGATGACATTTTGCAGTGGTTATTTCAAAGAATCAAATGCACAGGGACTGGGTGATGGAAAAGACAGGATGCTTCTAGAAGTGTAACTGACAGTTCTAAGTGTGATTTTTATTATATATCCATCTTTCTATAGAAATATTTCTATTCCAAAGGCATAAGAAGGTGTCAACAGACTAAACTGTACAAGTACTTGCTATACACCAATTTTGGGAATTATATAAATGCATAAACTAGTTATGTCTCAATTAGAATTTGGTATGTGATACTAATTTGCAATGTGTGAATATTTTCACCCTTGGCACTCAGAATAAAATTTAGGTATCCTAAGTTGCTTTAGAAGATGCAAGTAGAGTGGGCTTGGCAGTCAGGAGATCACTAAAAATATTTATCATCTGCATTTAATTTTATCCTCTTTGATAAAACATTTCTCATCCAAGCTCTACTTGTCTTTTTCCTTTCCTATAAATGTTAGAAAAGCTGCCAAGTGTACTCAGCCGTTTCTAATTATAATTTAATAGAACATCAATGTAATCCATTCATTCCCCAAAGTCAAAATCATATAGGTTAATAATGAAAGTGGAAAACATATTTTATCTTATGGTAGAAAATGTGAAACAGATAAGATTTTTTTTCTGAGTAATTAAGCCTTGGGGGGGGAAAAAAAGACCTTATTTAGCAAACAAGAAAAATAAGCTCCTATAAAGTCACAATATTCTTCCCCCTGAAAAGTTGCCTTCTAAATGTTCATACGTCAGTGTCAAGGAAACTTAGGATATTTTAAAAAATCAATGAAAAAGATATGAATGCATCAGAATTACTACAAGGAATGACGCCTGCATTGCTGCCACGTTGATAATTCTTGAGAAGCTTCCATGTTGCTAAAATTTATGGGAAAATACTTGGAAATACTTAAGATGTTGTCTCTACTGCATTAGAGGACTAGAGACAGAGGTGGTGAGATGAAAAAGCAGGAAGTCCATCTTTAGGACGACATGGAAGGTCACAAAGAGAGAGGGCAACGCTTGCCTCTTTGATGAATTCCTTCTAGTTATGTCAAACCAGACAATAGTAGGAGAGTTAGAAAGATATTTCAATATTCTTAATGGACAAGGAAGACACCAGAACAATAATGAGACAATAAAAGTCTCTCAGTAGAAATTTGAACAAAGAAAAATGGGACAGAAGTCTGTACCTCTTCTCTCTACTTAATTGTCTACAGCTACCAGCACTACTGCTCATGGTGGTAAATGGTTTAGAAAGGCTGCTTTCAATCAATATTACCTTCAAATATAAGGAGCAAAAAGCTCCCTGAAAATTATCTTCTAATTTTTTCCTAAGTAAATATAGTTCAAAACTTACACACCACTTTTTCATTATGCTCACAGAACGACATAACGGCCATTATGGTACATAATTTTCAATTTATTAAAATCCCTAAGTTCAATACTACTTTATTACCAAACTTCTCAGGTATCAAAGAAAACTCAAGGTATACTTTATCAGTAACACTGCTCCTGTAAAAATAATGCTGTATAACACACTTACATATACATACCACACAGACATAAATCTACATGGTTATACACACACAGGTGTACATGCATGATGTGTAGGTATCTATGTATAGAATATTCAATTCTGTATAGTTTTTTCAGATAGCGCCACTAATCTGTAACCTTAAGACTTCTGAGTAATTCTGAAGTCATGTATAATATAAGATAGATAGCAATCGTATACAAGAGATTCAGCAGGAAACAGACTGCATTTGGAATCGCTGGCAATTCTCCCTGTGGTCTGGCTTGGGCTGCACACTTTATGCCAGATGCTGAAATGGACAGTGTCTGTATCCTCTAAACCATAAATCAGAGTCAGCAAAGATAGATGGTGCTGCTGGGGAGATTTTACTGCTTCAGGGATCCAAAGGTCAAGAGTGTAAAAGACATTTCTAAGTGATTTTATTTCCAGTACAGCCTCTAAATTTGGATAAGGACAGATACGAATATGTCTGCAAATGCAAAAAAACAACCACACCAAGAAGGCGAACAAGATTTACACGTTATAATATTTGAAGATAATAATTATCTCCAAAACACTTCATGTTTTAGCTAACTTATCAAAGTTTGTGGTAAGCAGAATTCTCAGACATACCTCACCCCTCAAAATCCTCAAGTCCTGGTGCACCATCCCCTCCCCTTGAGTGTGAGCTGGGTGGTGAATGTGATGAACTATCACCCCCATATTAGGTTATCTTATGTGACAGAAAGGATTCTGCAGACATAATTAAGGCTCTAAATCAGCTACTTTTGAGATAATCACCAGGAAGATTATCCTGGGTGAACCTGACCTAATCGGGTAAACCCTTCAAAGAAGTCAGAGAGATTCAAAGCCAGAGAGACTCTCCTGCTGGCCTTAAGGGAGCAAACTGCCACAGCAGAGAGGGCCACGTGGCCTCGAAGACGGCTCCCAGTTGACAACCAGGAAGAGAGCAGGGACTTCCATCATACAGCCGCAAGGAATTGAATTCTCCCAACAATCAGTGAACAAGGAAGAAAGCCCTAAACCTCAGATGAGATCACAGGCCCAGCTGGCACCTTGATTTCAGCTTCTAAGACCTTGAGCAAAGAACCCACAAACCAGTATGTGAACTCACTGACCTCCCCCACAAATTGTGAGATAATAAATTTGTGTTTCTTTAAGCCGCTAAGTTTGTGATAATTAGCAATTAAAAACTAATACAAAGTGCATTTATAAACACAGTAAAAAAAATCAGTATAAAAAATTAACATTATGTCTGTATAAAGGAAGAGTCTTATAGCTCCTACGAAATTTAAAAGAAATACCACACAGGTGGTAACAATGTAGAAAATACACAGTTGACAATCCAAAAACACAGCCTATATCTGAATATATTACAAATAAGAAGAGGTAGCCTAACTCAGGAACAAGACACAGGAGCCACTCTCGCCACCCTTATTCAACACAGCCCTGAAAGAACCTGCCAGAGCAATCAGGCAAGAAAATAAACAAATTAAGGGCATCAGAACCGGTAGGAAGAAGTAAAATTGTCTCTACTTGAAGATGACATGATTTTATAAGTAAAAAATCCTAAGGACTCCACCAAAAAACCGTTAGTTCTAAATAAGGAATTCAGTAAAGTTTCAGGATAAAAAATTAACACATATAAAAATCAGTAATGTTTCTATACAGTAATAGTGAATTATCTGAAAAAGAAATAAAGAAAACAATTCCATTTACAGTAGCATCAAAAACAATAAGATACTTAGGAATATCTTAACCAAGGAGGTGAACGATCTCAGAAAACTACAAGATGTGGATGAAACAAACTGAAGAAGACACAAATAAATGGAAAGAAATCCCATGTTCATGATCAGAAGAATTAATATTATTAAAGTGTCAATCCTACCAAAAGCCATCTATAGATTCGATGCAATCCCTATTAAGATCCCAATGGCATTTTTCACAGCAGTAGACAATACAATTCTAAAATTTGTGTGGGGCCACAAAAGACCCCAAACAGCCAGAGCAATCCCGAGAAAGAAGAATAAAGTGGGAGGCATCACACTTCCTGATTTCAAACTATATTACAAAGTTACAGTAATCACAACAGTATGGTACTGGCATAAAAACAGACACACAGGTCGATGGAAAAGAATTGAGAGCCCAGAAATAAACCCAACGATTTACAGTCAACTAATATTTGACAAGGGAGCCAAGAATACTCAATAGGGAGAAGACAGTCTCTTCAATAAATGGTACTGGGAAAATTGGACATCCACATGTAAAAGAATAAAACTAGACCCTTATCTTTCACCACTCACAAAAATTAACTCGAAATGGATTAAAGACTTAAATGTGAGACCTGAAACCATGAAACTCCTAGAAGAAAACATAGGAAAAAGCTCCCTGACAATGATTTTTTGGATATGACAACTAGAACATAAGCAACAAAATGAAAAATAAACACGTATGATGACATCAAACTAAAGAGCTTCTGCACAGCAAAAGAAACAATCAAAAAGTGAAAAGACAACCTACAGAATGGGAAAAAATATTTGCAAACGATATATCTGATGAGGGGCTAATATCCAAAATATATAAAGAACTCACACAACTCCATAGCAAAAAAACCCAAAATAATCCAATTAACAAACAGGCAAAAGACCTGAGTAGACATTTTTCCAAAGAAGATATATGAATGGCCAACAGGTACATGAAAAGATGCTCAACGTCACTAGTCATTACGGAAATGCAAATCAAAACCACAATGAGATACCACTTCATGCCTGTTAGAATGGCCATCAAAAAAAGACAAGAGATAACAAATACTGGCCAGGATGTGGAGAAAGGGGAACCCTTGTGCACTGCTGATGGGATTGTAAACTGGTGTAACCGCCGTGGAGGAGCCTCAAAAAAGTAAAACTAAAAATAAAAAACTAAAAATAAAACCATGTGATCCAGCAATTCCACCTCTGGAAATATATCCAGAGGAAATGAAAACAAACTCAATATCTGCACCCCCATGTTTCTGCAGCATTATTTGCAGTAGCCAAGACATGGTAACAACCTAAGTGTGCATCAATCAGTGCACGGATAAAGAAGTTGTGGTACATATACAATGGAGTATTATTCAGCCATAAAAAATGAGGATCTCCTGCCATTTTCAAAAACATGGATGGACCTTGAGGGCATTGTGCTAAGTGAAAGATAAATACTGCATGATGTCGCTTACATATGGAATCTAAATAAAAAACACACAAGCACACACACAGTCTCATAGAAAAAAGAGATCAGATTTGTGGTTGCCCGAAGTGCAGGGGAGGGGGGGGAGGGGGAACTGGAGGAAGATGATCAAAAGGTACAAACTTCCAGCTATAAGATAAATAAGTACTGGTGATGCAATGTACAGCATGATGGCTACAGTCAACACTGCTGTCTGATACACAGGGAAGCTGTTAAGAGAATAAATCCTAAGCGTTCCCATCACAAGAAAAAAACCATTTTTTTTCCTTTTTTTTGCATTTTCTTTTTATTGTACCTATACGAGCTAATGGATACTCACTAAACTTACTGTGATATTCATTTCACAATATATTACATGTAAGTCAAACCATTATGCTGTACACCTTAAACTTACACAGTGATGCATCTCAATTATATCACAATAAAATTGGAGGGGAAAAAAGAGATAGCCTTAACTAATTATTTGAAATTGTGTCAAACTCTTGGCACAAAACAGAGTTCAATTTAAATTATTTGTATTTCATCTTTCACTAAAAAAAAAATCTGTAAGAATAATATTCACTTCCTTCTTAGCCAGTGTGGTGAGGTATGACAATTTTTTGGCAGATAACAAACTTCTGAGTTTCCCTTCATGAGACTTTTTATGTTGGGTTATATCTTGTTTTACTGATATTTTAGTCAAGTATAGCTTTAAAAAATATAATGTTAAATATATGCACTTATATTTTCTTCTATCTGTCTCAAACTGACTTTCTAATAGGCAATTATAAATATAGGAACTTATAAATAGTTCAAAGAATAAACTATATTTTGGAAAAATAGGCTATGAAAATTTTAAATATATTTTAGCAATATTTCTACTGACAAAGTGTAATAAACAAAGCTCTAGTTCATATATTTCTGAGATTAGTCTCTTATCTCCTCTATACTAAGTCTCCATCACCAAATATGTTTCTTAGCAACAGAAAAGTGAAATAAATAGTATTAATAAGGCATACTACAAAATGGAACATGTATTGGGTCCAATTTAGGATACAATAAAGAAAATGTATAGCATATATATATCACAACTTGATAAACTATAATCCAACTGTTACTTTGTAAGAGTCTTTTCCTTTAAAATTCTGATTACTGATGATAAAGAAATATATGATGAAAAATTCTGGATTTCCTTTTATCTTAAAACTCATCTGGGAAGTATTTCATCTGACCACAGCCTCAGGTATTCCTCTGTCACTAATTAGAGAAATACTGAATATTTCCACTATAAATTGCTTAATTATATTTGTCAGCCTGCTCTAAACCAATTAATTATTTACTTGTAAAAATCTTTGATGCAGTGCTATCCAGAGGTTCATTTCTGGAATACAGACCAGGAGCTATATTTCCTCTTCTACCCCAATTAAGCTGAAGAGTTGAGACAGTGAAATATATTGTTGTGATGAACAATGATTTACAATTTTACTCACCATAAAGAAATGAATCACGTTTCTTACAATTCAAGTATCTACTGCTGTCCTTTATAAAGCACTAAGTCACTGTCATGTTCCTTCATAAAGAAGTTCCTATGATTTTTTCCATGATGTGGTCTCTTTTATAAAGACTGGCTTATAACACAAATCAAAGTGGTCAGAAAACAATTTTAGAATTTCTTAGGGCCAAAAAAGCCCCCTTCCTGTATCAGAACGCTGTCTCCTCTCATGCCACATACCACTCGATATCTTAGCACCTCCTCGTGGGACCGGAGTATGAAACAGTAGGAGACATGTGCCTGTCATACCACCACCCATGTTTACTGATGGACCCCTGGAACAGAGGAGTGGAACAGAGGTGAGACAATCAACTGTTATACATACACTCTCCACACACTTACTGAGTTTCTACTATCAGCCAGGTACTCCCTGGAAAATGAAGGCAGGCTGGTGAGCGAAGCAGACACAGTCCCTGTACGCAGCAGGGCCTTAGGTCAAATGGGAAATCCAGACATCAGGAAAACAATCCCATCAATAAAGGCATGAATGTGTTACGAAGCACTGAGAGAAGAGTATGCCGGGACTCTTAAGAGCATAGAGTCGTCTACAGGTCAAAGAAAACCATCCCTGAGAAAGTGATGTCTGAGCAGAGAGCTGCAGGACAGACAGACATAAGCCTGGCCAGCCTGGGGGACACAGCACCTGGGGCAGCGGGAGCTGATGCTCGACTGCCCTGAAGAAGAACTGAGAGGCCGCTGCTGGGGCCCAGGAGGGGAGGCGGGGCAGATTCTACAGCAAGGGCTTGCTGAGCACCTACTGTGTGCAGGGCTCTGTCCTCAGCACGAGGGGTGTGTGAGGACACGACGCAGAGGACGGTTCCTCTCTCCGAGAGCCTATGTTCTGGATCACACGTGGTTCTGTACGTCTCATCAAACATCTTTATCTTTACCTCAATGGGAAACTCTAGGAAGGTTTGAAAGCAGAGGTTTTTCTTTCTTTGTTTTTCTCTCCTTCCTCACTTCTCTTAAAGACTGATGGAGAAATATAATAGATTTGAGGGATGGATTCTGGATGCTGGGAGGTTAGTTAAAAAGCTCCCACGTTCCAGGTGAGAGGTGACAGTCCTTCACTCAGCAGGGAGAAAAACGGCAATGGAGCTGGGTGGAGAAACCTGAGAGACACTGAGAAGGAAAGTAAACAGAACTCGGTGACAGACTGAAAAGGGGAGGTGAGAGAGAAAGAGTGTCCGAGAAGACTGCTGGGGTCCAGCGTGTGGGTCCAGCGTGCGCCCTGGACAGGCCGGGGCCAGCCTCCACGAGGGAAACCACGGGTCCTCGTGCAGACGTGGGGAACCGCGTGTGCTCAGGACTCAGGCAGAGCTCCACACTACAGATAAGCAACTGGATCAACACGAGCCTAGAGAGTCACTGATCCACTGGCACGAACAAGATCAACTGGGAAGGGAGCGAAAAGCAAAAAGCAAAAAAAAGCCAGGACTGAAACTTTTTTTTTTTTTTTTAAAGAAATTCACGTTCTTTTTATTTGTTTATTTATTTATTTATGACTGTGTTGAGTCTTCGTTTCTGTGCGAGGGCTTTCTCTAGTTGCGGCAAGTGGGGGCCACTCTTCATCGCGGTGCGCGGGCCTCTCACCATCACGGCCTCTCTTGTTGCGGAGCACAGGCTCCAGACGCGCAGGCTCAGTAATTGTGGCTCACGGGCCCAGTTGCTCCGCGGCATGTGGGATCTTCCCAGACCAGGGCTCGAACCCGTGTCCCCTGCATTGGCAGGCAGATTCTCAACCACTGCGCCACCAGGGAAGCCCCAGGACTGAAACTTTTAAAACTCCGTCATTCAAGACTAGGAAGAAGAGAATGACTCAGTCAAGAAGAATCAGTCTCCAGAGAGGCAGGAAGAAAACCAAGGCACTTTGGGACTCAACAGGCCATAGGGGGAGTCTTAAGAAGGAGGGTGGGAAAAGCAGAGGCAAAAGCGGCTGAGGGTCAAGCAGAGCGAGGCCCGGACCCGGCCACTGGACTGAATGACACGCGTCACTCGAGAGCCACGCCCTGTGGTGTGCTGGAAGCCGGGCAGGAGTGAGCGTCTGACTGCGGAGACAGAGAGAGCTCGGGCAGCGGGAAGGGAAAGCCAGGCGGGGACGGGGGCAGCAGGACGGGACCCAGCGGGGGCTCCCCACGTCGTCCAGTTTACAGCAGCAGCACCCTCCTCTGACCCCGACTTCCTTCTTCTCCGCTGTGCTGACCAACGTCTGATGTACTGCATTTCCACTCGCCTATCACTCTGTCTTCCCCACTAGACATACGGTTCTCGGATGAATCAGTGGATGCGTGAAGGCGGGACGTGTGTGAACGCACGTGTGTGCGTGTGAACGTGTTTAAGGTAACAGTGACCTGAGCATGTTCGAGTGGTGTTAGAAGGACCCAGCAGACGCCTCCAGGATGGGGAACAGATAACTAAGGGTTCTGAGAATCGGGGTAGAGAAAGAACAAAGAACCCAGGTGGCGACACACACAATCCCTTCTGTCCAACAAGGAATACGGAGACAGGAGAGAAGGAGGAGAGAGGAGTGAAGGGCCAGGCTGGTCCAGCAGGTTCGGCCACGGGAAGGTGAAGGCATCCTGACTGATGACGTCCATTCACTGTGAAAGAAGGCGGGCTGCCATCTGTGAAATGTGGTGAGAGGAGAGGGGAGAAGGGGTGACCGGAGTATTTAAACAGAATAAAGAACGTTCCAGTACCTATCAAGTAGATAGCACACATTCAGATAGGCACATGTAATTATAATACTTAAGTGTGTGCACACATCTGTACCTATGCCTACAAAAAGAAAATACCTATATATTATTTAGCCCTCATAATAAGACTATAAGGCAGGTATTATTAACCCCAATTTCGTACCCAAGGAAACTGCAGCTCAGTCATTAAGATTCAGTAGTTAAATCAAGGCCACAGCAGCACTGCTTAAGAGTCCTCTATCACCCTCAGAAGCTCCCAGTCTGTCTAGATTTGGCTGTCTTGTTACAAACTACCATTCTAACCCATCCTACTCCTTTACAAAACTTATTACAACTCCAGTTACACAGTTTTCTATGAGTGTCAGTTAAATGCCTCTCTCCTAGACAAGTTCCAAGAAGCCATAAACCAGGCGTACAGCACACAGTCAATGTCAGTAAATAAACAAATTAAAGAGGGTTATTTTCTTTAAGGCTACAAATTGGTATAACTATTTGAGAGAACAATTGGTAGTATCTGTTATGATTTAAAATGCATATACCTTATTGGGCAGCAATATTATTTATAGAAATCTGTGTAACTGTCTACTAAATACAGTGTGTATGGTACTGTTGTATTGAAATACACAAGGTTTTGTACTGGAGCTTTCTCTGTAAGAATTAAACGATGGAAACAGTCCAACTGTCTATAATAAAGCAATAATTAAATACACTGTGATGCATCTGAGAAAGAATACATAAGCAGTATATATTTTTGTATGTGTGTGTATGTGCGTAAAGATACAAAATAAAGTTGGAAAGGTTTTATGCACATAAAAGTCAGTGGTTTATCTGGAAGATGGAAATGCAGGGAGGAAAGTTAAGGCTTTCACCATTTGAGAAAATTAATCAGAGATATTTTATATTTAAAAAAATAATAAACACTATGCTTACTAAGTCAAATGGAGAGAAAAGCCACAACTATGTGTTCTATTGAAATGCGTCAATCCATAATCAGAGTAATTCTGTTTGATGAAGGACCAGGAGAGATCTCACAGGTCAGATCCTCCCAAGTTATTAAATTACTCCCTCCCAATACAATTAGGTATTTGGTCAGGTCTAAAATATCATACGGCAAAAGGCATACATGACTATAATCAGGATATGAAGACATTCTACTCATGTGAGTCTGCTTAGTCAAACTTTCTATTCTGAACACTAGTCAAACTTTCTGTTATGGTCATTATGCTGAGATTACTGTAAGACCTACAGACTTGATAGTATTACTTTCAACCTTTAGGAATGCAGCTCCAAGAGGATCTAGAAAACCAGACCCAAGAATGTCTTGTATCTTGACTAGGCAAACTGATAGTGGCTCTAACAAAGGACAGGATCATTAAAGGCTTACACAGTAAAGCCTGTGGGTGAGGAAGGAGGAATGATAGTACTAATCCTGTCAAGAAAAACCACTTCAGGGCTTCCCTGGTGGCGCAGTGGTTGAGAATCTGCCTGCTAATGCAGGGGACACGGGTTCGAGCCCTGGTCTGGGAAGATCCCACATGCCACGGAGCAGCTGGGCCCGTGAGCCACAATTGCTGAGCCTGCGCGTCTGGAGCCTGTGCCCCGCGACGGGAGGGGCCGCGATAGAGAAAGGCCCGCGCACCGCGATGAAGAGCGGTCCCCGCACCGCGATGAAGAGTGGCCCCCGCTTGCCGCAACTGGAGAAAGCCCTCGCACGAACCGAAGACCCAACACAGCCAAAAATAAATAAATAAATAAATAAATAAATAAATAAAAAAAAAAAAAAAAAAAAAAAAAAAAAAAAAGAAAAACCACTTCAGTATTCTACCAAAGTACACTATGCTGCTCTAAAAGCTTATAACTTACTAGGAATCAGTTGATATATTTTATTTTTTTAAAAAGTTCCCTAAATAGTCTTTTACATGATAGATACTTTCAAATTTTAATCAGCAGCCCCTGACTAAGGGTATGGCTATCCATTCTATAATGGTAAGTTACTACTCGTTACCAGAGTTCTGTTCTTCTTAATCTATCTTACTAGATCCACAGGGTCAGCTGATTAAAAATTTCCTTGATAATGTCAAGTGATGGCAAGTCTGTCTGAATATGGAGCTGAGTTCATCGCCACAATAAATATAAGATCACACTGACAAATTTTTCCTTCCTCACGGGCCGAAGAAATCTGAATCTGCTGAAGATGGAGATAACAGGGCTTCTGTAAGGCACTCTGGTTTTGAGTTAGTTTTCTCAAGTGTGAAAGGACAGGAGTACTCTTCCAAGGTAAATGTCATAGGCCCAGGCATGCCTTGGCATTAGGCCAGGAACAGCAACCTTTATGTCTGAAGTAGGAGCAGCAAAGGAAGAAAACCAGATTGAACAAGAGCAAAAACTCTAAGACAATCAAGCCCCTAAATCATCAATCTCTCAATCTAGGGCAAGACTTTGGAACTGAAATTGTCTGTTTCTTTTATCTGCTTCAGCAGGCATTTGCCCGATAGGGATTTGCCCTCTTTCCTTCACACTATAAGTAATTATTCACACTATAAGTAATTAAGTTAACTCTTGTACCTAAAGGTTCAAGCAAAGAATTTCATGTTAGCTGTCTCTCTTGTAAGGATTATTTACATGAGCTTTTATGTGTCTCATCTTGATAGAGAGCTGTTTTGTAAGATTTTCCATTTGTGTATTTGCATTTCTTTTTAAAATTAAGACTTTTTTTATTGTTAATTAATTTGCAGACATTTTGTTGGTGGTTAGCTATCTGTGGTAGTGGTGGGAAGTCCCTACAACAGAAAGTCAGATAACTGATGGGAAGTGTGTCATCCTACCACGGGGACTTTAAACAGCGTCAGCTTGATAGCATTCTGTGATAGTAGGAATGTTATCCTCCTTTTATGTAGCGTTTCTATAATTTAGAAAGCAATCTCAAAACGGTCTCCATCTTACAAACGAGGAAACTGGCCCTAAGAGAAGTTAAGTAATGAGCGTTTAAGTGGCTGACACTGAACTCACACTGGAGAGCAGGGTTCTCAGCTACTGCTAGTAAATCCACAAACGCCTTGATAAGAACATCTGCAAAAGGGCTTGGAATGGAATGCAAACTGTGTATGCACCAGCATTTTCCGGGGGAGAAGGTCAAGGGTTTTCATCTGATTTTTCAAAGGAGTTTTGTGATACAAAAATTCTTAAGGGCCACTAAAGAAAAACACACGGGTTTTTACATCAGACAAACTTAATTTCAAATACAGTTCTTCTATTTATTAGTAATGATACTTATCTTCTGTAAGTGTCAAAATTACCTCTGAGAATTCTTCTGACGAGTAAACAAGATAATGCATACAAAGCACCTGACACTGTTTTTAAAAACCCCTTCCAGGAACCCCATGTAGCAGAGATTACTGGCTGTGCTCAGGTATCTGTTAAGAGACTGACTATACAAATAGACGATGGCCAGACCACATGTAAAAACAGAACTCTGAACCGCGATCCCCAGCAACCTGACGAGGAAACCAAGCTTTCACCTTTAGCGAACAGCCCGGGAAGGCGGCCTGCTGCATCAGACTGGAGGAGGCCAGACTGCTCTCTCTAGTGACAATCCAGCAAGCCAAACGACAACTGCTGTAACGGTTAGCCCCACGTGGCCAGGACGTAGTAACTGACAGCTTCCCCAATTTTCATCCTTGCTTCCAACTTAGGACCAAGCAGAGAAAGCCAAATACGCAGCCTCGCCAGTCACCTAAGATGCCCGACTTGGAGTAAGCTCACCAACAGCTTCTGTGTGCCAGTGGCCTCCCATCAGGGCACACCCGAAGCCTCCTCTTTTATCCACTACAAAGAGTCCCTCCTCCTCTACCTGCCCGAGAATCTCTGCCAACACGCTGGTGACAGCGGTTGACTCCGTTGCTGGAACAGGCTCAGAATGAACAGCTCTTGCTTTTCTCATTTCGTTGGTCTTTGCTGATTTCCACACTGTTCAATTCAGCTTCCAGAGTAAGAGAAGTTTAGCTCACACACGGACAGCCAAATGAGGACTACACATGCCAGCCTCCCCTGCACCTACACACGTCCATGAGATGACGTTGCGGCCAGTGGGAGGAAGGGGAGAGCAGTGTGTGGCAGCGTCCCGTGACGTGCCTTAGACACAGGCAGCCAGTGCCCTTTCTCCCGTCATGCCTACGGCCTCATCAGCTGTAGACAGGCCTGGTCTCTGAGAACTTGAGATCAGAACTGCCAGATTAGCCCCAGAAGTTTACGCAACAGAGAAATATACATAACAACACTAATAATACAGCAATAGCTTCCATTTACATAGCCTTCCTATACGCGGGACATTCTTCTAAGTTCTTAGTAAACATCAATTAATTAATCATTTAAAACGACCCTATGAAGTAGGTTCTAGTATTATTCTGTTTGGGAAAAAATATGGTACACAGAAGTTAAGTAAGTCCCTGGTGGTCCAGTGGTAAAGAATCCGCGTTGCAATGCAGGGGACACGGGTTTGATCTCTGGTCAGGGAACTAAGATCCCACATGTCACGGGGCAACTAAGCCCGCGTGCCACAACTACTGAGCTCACGTGCCTCAACTAGAGCCCGCATGCCGCAAACTACAGAGCCCACGCGCCCTGCAGCCTGTGCGCCACAACTAGAGAGAAAACCTGCACAGCACAAGTAGGGAGAAGCCCACACACCACAACGAAGAGCCCACGCGCCGCAATGGAAGATCCCGCATGCCACAACTAAGGCCCGACGCAGCCAAAAACATAAATTAAAAAAAAAAGAAGAAGTTAAGCCCAAGGATAAGCCGTTTTTAGGCTACTGCTATTTGGCAGTTTCTATAACTTGTAGCTGAACTTAAACCCAATTAATATGCCCTTAGAAAAGAAATAACTTTTAAGTGGTCAAATCAGGGTTTGATGTGCAAGTTTGAATCTAAGGCCCACTTTCTTCTTTGAGCAACCCTCCCAGGAGCGGGGACAGCCCAGGCCAGGCTGCTCTGCAATCTCCCACTGGCCCCTCTGTTTGATGTCCAGAGATGCAGGATTCAGGGTGCTCTGGCTGGAGAAATCAAGCTGCACAACTATAACTTCAGCTTACAGAAGACAAGCCCTCGGTCTATTTCCAGGTTGGTCTTGGAGTGTTCACACATCCAGTGTGACTTCACCAGGTATCCAGCTTCATAATCATAGTCATCACTACTGCCTACCACTTATTACAGGGCTACCGTATGTTAAGCACCGCGTTGAGGTCTTTAAAGTAGCGAACATGCCTATATTTTTAACCTACAACTCTATTAGAAAAAATAAATCTTCAGTTTTAAAAAAAAAAAACCTTACCTTTATCATTCTGGATAGATCACCAGCATCTGCTAATTCCAAAACTATGTTTAGTTCATTATCTTCAATGAATGATGCATAATATTTAATTACATTAGGATGGTTGAGTTGCTGAGAAAAAAAAAAAAAAACAGGCATCAAAAAGTTTTCTTACTATAAATTCCCAAGAGTCACAGTTTCGTAACTTAAGAATAAAGTTAAGTTACTGCATTTCATTTTTAAGTTACAGAAATCTTAACATGACTATATTTTTCTTTAATCTAGTGAATTTTGAAATAAGTATTGTACTTAGTGAAAGTAAAACTAGACATCATTTTTATTTTAATATTTTTATTAGAAATAATAGAGTAAATTATACACTTAAAATTTTAAAAAGTATTGCTATGTTAAACAAATATATAAATACATGCATATAAATGAATGACTAAATTATATCGCCAATTGTTAAAAATTATATCCTTCAAAATGATAACTGTCATTTAAGGCCACTCAATGTTAAGTAAAGTATTCCTTTTTACTACTATTTTGAAGTTAAGGGTGATCCTAGTATAACTCCAGCCAGTGGTAAAAATCTGGCATCTACCATATTGTATCTAAATATCACTTTTACATCAAATAATATAAATATTCTGAACTTATCTATGGGGTTGATTATTAAATTACCTTAAAAAAATTTCACCTTGTAGGAATATATTGATCAGTCTATACACATTTACAGTCTTTTTGTACAATCTTTTCATTCAATCTTTAAGCAAGGTAACATAAGACAAATCATTTCTCAAAGAAACTTATTCAGGAATGATCCCAAAGAGTATACACAGGATTTTCTTCCCTTCTTTCTACTTATAGGTTTTCCTCCCACATTTTCTATGATGATATATTATTTCTCTAACAAAGGTTTATTAAAGCAGTCACTTCACGTCCCAGGAAATAACTACAACAAATAAAACAGTGGAAAGCATGGTTCATTTTGATCTTACTCTTATCTTTTTGAATAGATCTGATTCACTTCAGGCACACACAAAACTGGATGTTTTGAGTTGATCTTTGGATACCAAGTTTTATCCGAAAGTTAAAAATATAACATAAACCACTGAATTCCTCAAAAGAAATTTCACTATAATAAATGCAGTGTGAAGGGAACTGAAATGTCAGTCCTATTCTTTGAGTGGATGAGAAACTGAAAAGCTAATTCTGACATACTCTTTACACCACCCTTTCTACATCTGCAAAAGGATATGGAAATATTATTTTTAAAACGTGAGCCATTTGGATCAGTCCACATTCTCAATATACCATACCTTGAGATAATGCTAATATGCATTTACATTACTTAACATTTAGAATATGTCTAATTGGGATCATCAAGAAAAAATTTCTTCAATGTTTTATGTCTATTTTATTTATTTTCTAGTTTGAAATGGGGGAAAAAAGCTAATCCTACCATATGTTCTAATTAAATTATTGTACAGTAGATCCAAAAGGTAACTGCATTCTTCAATATATTGATTTCAAATTTATATGTTACTTGAAATCAGTGCATATAAGCTATATCTCAAAAATCTTCTTGTTTGTAAGTGTGATATTTTAATAAATCACTTTTATCAACCTACTCAGTTATGTTCAAAACAGTCAACAGTTCATTTGTTATTTACCTTAAGGAGATCTATTTCTTTGATACAATCAGCACGTGCTTTGGCGTCCATTAAATCAAATATCTAAAAATAAAATCCAGAATTACTTAATAAAATAGTAATCTATGGTTCAAGTTACCATGTAAGTCCACTGTAATACTTTGCACACAATTACACACACACAAAGAAGTGTTCTTTCCAATTAGCTTTTAGGAGCCGTGGAGATCTACAGGTATTTTATCCCATGTGACTAGAGGTTACATTTTCCCTCCAGAGGCAGTCAGTATTAAAAATGGGAAAAGAGAACAGCTAGATATTTCAAGTCTTAAGTTCAAATGGAACAGCACGGAAGTTGTGAGATTGTGATATACTAATATAATAACAGTTAAAACACTGAACAATATGTGCTAAATATATTGCATGAACCACCTCGTTTAATTCTCATTTCATCTGCATGAGGACAATAATGTTAGTATTCCCACTTTACAGATGAAGGAAAGTAGGTTTAGAAAGCTTAAGAAATTGACAGAAGTTCACACAGGTAATTAACGGAGCAGCCTGAATTCATTCTGCGAGTTATCCAACTATAACCCAAGCTCTGAACCATTAATCTATATGATCAAATCAGGTCTGAAAGGTCTAATGCATGCATTCTTGACAGGGCTGATACCCTCGTCAATTTTCCAAGGAGGTGAAAATTGGTTCTTCAGAGAAAGGGTGACAAAGTCTTACTCTTTTTAAGCACAGATATACATATGATACCTAAACAGATACACTGTATCTACGGAATTAAAATTTCATGGTGGGGGGCATAATTGGGAAAAAATGTCTAAAAAGGTGAGGGGTGATAATAAAGAAAAGGTTGAGAAACGTTGATCTAATGTAAAAAACAGAAAAATAAATAATACAATCAAAGGACTCTTTAGTATATCTCTGAAAACAAAGAAATCACTCAATGTTCCAAGCATATGGAAAATTAACAGTAAATAAATATCTTAATAAGTCAATACTCCAAGCATAAATGAGGATAACACGTTCACGTTCTTGCTTTTCCATGATTCACAAAACTGTGTTGAATGCCAACCTATTATTATGTTTTATTATAGCTACAAATAAGGGAACCAGCTTGCAGTCCTCAGGATGCACATTGTCAGGTGCAGACCGCAGACCGGAGCACAGAACATGACGCTCAACCCAGCAAGTGCTGCTGCACAAAGTGACGTGAGGACCTCAAGGGGCGGGGTGTGGCAGCCCGGGCTTCCAATGCTTGATTCATATATGCAGGAAAGTGTAATACACCTCAGAAAGATTTCTTACAGAAATAAGTAAAATGACAAGTTCATTACTTAAAGGAGTAAACTTTACATTTAGCAATTTCACATAGGAAAGCCACTCATTACCCAAAATGCCAAAAGGTGCCAGAAAAATGATGTTGTCACTAAATAACAAATCTAACAACTATAACAAATATTAATGTAAACAGAAAATTTTGAACTTGATGTTAGTTACTGATATGAAACACACACACACACACACACACACACACACACTACTTATCTATGATGCCATTCTCGGGAACTACCACTCACAGGGGACTTGATAAAACTTGAAGAAATGTGGGGAAGTACAAAATTTTGAATGTCTTAGACCCTGAAGGAATTCCCGAAAACTTGTTTTTAAGGAAACAGAGAAAGGATCATTCTGGTACTAGTGATTAAAATGGAAAAAAAAAAAAATCACAAACTTGGAGACATGTATAAATCTAATCTCCCAGTAATCAATGTCTCTATGATGGAAAAATATTAAAACACCAAAGACTGAGCAAGATGAGAATGTGTATGAGAGCTCTAGGAAACCCTAACTAGACACAAGATACAAAGACAGAACTGTGCCACGTTGAAATCATGAATCTTTAATTCAACTTATAATTAAACTAATTCAGAATTACAAATTAACTTTTATCTTGAACTGAATTCTCAATACCAAAAGTCACTTCTCAAACACTGAGGAATGAAGCATTGCTGGCGCATTTAAGGCAAAACTAAATTCCGAACCAAATACTTTTAATTGGAAATTCAGAAGTATCTTATCTTGCTTTTTCTCCTAGCCAGCATGTCAAGACAAAAATAGAAACTGAATCTTCAGATTAAATCATTCGCAGACATAGATTCAAAGCTGTCTGATTCCGTGAGCAAGAAAAGGCAATAAACACAGAAAAAAAAATCTGGATTTTCATAAACTATTTACAAGCTTGTCTTCAGAAGGCAACTTTCCAGCTCTACCAAAGTTTCTTTGGGTTTTTAAACTAATATTTGATAAGAGCAAAGTTATTAGCAGTGTTTAGGCAAGTGATTGGCTGATACATTCTTGGTATTCTCTGAATCATTTAAAAAGTTTTCCTTTGTCATCTTTAAATTTTGCCAAAATTACTCATGACTAATGAAACTGAAAAGGTTAACACTATGTATCTTTGGAGGGAAAAGGCCTTCAAGTGACTTAAACACAAATGTCCTTAAAAGGGCATCTGTAAATCTGTTAGGAGAAAAAAACACTTAAAATGTAGCGAAGGAAGTACTTCAAAAAATATACTAAGAGGTTGACAAACCTGTTACATCTTACTTTAAATAAATCTTACATAAATGGAAATCTCAACCAAACATCTGGGCCTCCCCAGCCTCACAGAGCCTGCATAAATGAACTGAGCAGCTTGTCCTATATTGAGGCCTGTTTCCCACGTGCCCTCCGTCCTTCTTCTGGTCTCACCCCTGGACTGTGCCTCTGTCTTTCCCGGCGCTCCTGCCCCTTGCAACCCGGGGGCCACAATGACTTCTGGTTCCCGCACTTGCTGTGTGGTAGGCACAGACTTTCTTATTTGAAGGATGGAAGATGGGTGAGGGAGCTAGAAAATCCATGGCAGAAGGGCTGAGTGGCCTCTCTAGATGTAAATTACAATCATGGAACAAGATAATCTCCGAATAATGAAAGTCTCTACCACCAGCCCTTCCCTGACTCAATACACAGGCCCCCTAAGGGGTGGAGAGGTGGGCAGAAGTTAAGCCAGGTGAGTTCACGAAGAGCTCTGCACTGGAGCCAGGAACCGAGCTCCTCTGACACCCAGGCCTGTAATCCCGCGGCCGTCAGCCTTCCTCTCTTCATACACCAACGTGTCTGAACTTCAAGTCAAAAGACAGGCCTCAGTTTCTTCCTCGTGGATTCCTTAAGGCCCTGGCAAATGATGGCATGGAACTAGATACCTGTCTGTGTCCTTAATTTTTCCATGATTATTAAAAAAAAACACAACCCTTTGTTTCCAAGGGGATGCCTTTTAACTCAACAGGCTAGTATATAGTGATCTAACTCCTAGGGCATCAATCAGCCCTGTTTGCTTAAAATTAAAAAGCTTCTAATATGTACCACGGGAAATTCATCCTTTGTTCAGACTTCCTGAGAGCCTGAAGCTCAGCAAAGCTTAGCCAGGGCTTCCAGAGGTTCAGAAGCCACCCTACAGGGGTCAGGGAGAAGGTGGTGCAGGAGAAGCAAACAATCCAAAATCATGCCGGTGAGAAATATCCTGAAAAGAGTGGGAAAAAGAGATGCCACTGAAGGAAATAAGAAAAGGGATATCCAGAAAGACAGGAGAACCAAGCCAGTGTAGTTTGAAGAAGCTGTGGGTGTTGAAGCAGCAGTTACTACGGAGACGTCAGTAAGAAAGTCAAGTGATGACACTGCAGGAGAGGAGAGGCGGATGCCGGAGAAACGAGCAGCAGCTGAAAAAGTCTCCAGGAAGACAGAAGAGAAAGATCTTGTCCAGAGCGCAGGTAGGGAAGGGAAGATGAACTAGGATGGCTGTGCAATCGTGAAAGCACAGCAGATGGCAGAGGTTGTCACTGTCACACAGGAGATGCCCTTTTCCACTAAGCATGAAGGCATACGGGCCTGGCTAAGGCTTCAGAGTAGGTGGTAGTTTTTAACTTCCACCACTGACAACACTGTAATCGTATGTACCTGCTGGTTTGTGTTCTTCTCATTACCGTGGTTAAAATATATCCAAGTAGGGAGTACAAGAGAGTGCATTTCCAAAGAAAGGTAAGCGAAACTCCGAGAAATAACCTGAACCCTTCTGTGCTGGGGGGGTGGAACAGTGGCTACGTGTGAACAGGGAAATGAAGAAATACCCAGTGAAGAGAAACCCTGCCCGGGGGGTTAGCAAGACGGGAGCAAGATGGGGGAGATTGTAAAGTGGAGACATCCGCATTGCTCAAATAGCTGACAAAGGTCCAAGAAACTGACGCAAACAACTGAAATCAGACCTTAAATAAGAGGCCTAGAGAATATGGAATAGAGGGCCGTGGTCAGGATGAGGTCAAAGAACAAGCTTTGGTGGAAAGATAGAATGGGAGAGGAATGAGACGGGGAGATGAAGAGGGGATGTGGAGAGTTAAGACAGGACAAGCAGAGTGCAGGGTGGGCTGTGACAGTGCTGCGAGCCGACCGGGTGCCGGGGGGGTGGGCGCGCCGAGCAACCGGGACGCCTGGTCTCGGCGGAGTCAGTGTGGTGCCAGGGAAGGGACAGAGGAAAATGAGAGCAAGGGGCTGAAAACATATTTAAGAAAAAAAGAGGGCTTCCCTGGTGGCGCAGTGGTTGAGAATCTGCCTGCCAATGCAGGGGACACAGGTTCGAGCCCTGGTCTGGGAAGATCCCACATGCCGCGGAGCGACTAGGCCCGTGAGCCACAACTACTGAGCCTGCGCGTCTGGAGCCTGTGCTCCGCAACAAGAGAGGCCGTGATAGTGAGAGGCCCGCGCACCGCGATGAGGAGTGGCCCCCGCTTGCCGCAACTAGAGAAAGCCCTCGCACAGAAACGAAGACCCAACACAGCCATAAAATAAATAAATAAATAAATAAATAAATAAATAAGAAAAAAAGAGAAAAAAGGGGGGTGTTGCAGACTGGCAGGCAAGGGGCAAGATGGAACAAATATTGAACTGGAAGGGCTTCAAGGACGGAAGAGAATGACGATGGCTGGGCACAGACTAAGGGGAAGAAAGCCTAGTGAAGATGACGTCCCCGCATCCCAAGTCAAGGAAAGAGAAGCAGCTCACACTGAGAGGATGGGGAGGACAGTGGGGATGTCGAGGAGAGAGAAGATTCACACAAAGAACAATATTTACTCACCGGGCTTGGCCACTAGAAGAGTTTCTCATTTAAAAATTTTAAGATAAACTCATATAATCAAAACTTGCATTTATCTTAATGATGACCCTAAGGTACCATAAGATGCTAAAAAAAAAAAAAATTGTGAAACATCAAAAAATGGACAAATAACTAAATTATTTCATTGATGTCCACTGTATCAGTTAAATATTTTAATGTTAGTAATCTATTTATGGTATATATCCTAATTCATTATAACCCCCAAAGTTTGTTAACTAGAATGCCCCATTCTCTAAACATTCAATAAGGCTAAAAATTTACTACATTTTTATATGCCTCAAAATGCCTAAAATAAAATTGAAAGTACAAATGAATAAAATTAAGAAGCTTTAATTTTTTAAGATGAAGTCTCTGCCTCCTTGACAAGTAAACTAGTATCAATTACTAAATTATTCTCCAATTTAAAAAATAAATAATATATAAATTATTCTTACAAATGCTTCCTAATTTTCATTTGCTCAAGTATCTATTGAAAGTTTCAAAGAAGTCTATAGGGATTAAATAATGAAATTGATAAAAGCTGCAGGACGAATTCCGTAATCACAGTGAACACTGAAAAAGAGACTGAATATATGGCTATAAAGTGTTACAAATATATTAAAATCACTGTATGCATTACGGAAGAAGCTACTGCCCACAAATTTCTAATTGCATGCAAATCCTAATGTCTAATTACATGCAAACATGCAAAATCTTTAATCTAAAATTAACACATGTAAAAAAGCAAGTTATACTCATTAATATACTTTAAAAAGTGATTTTCTTGATGAATGCTTTAAAATAATTATCAAATATAAGTAAATATAAGTAAAACAAATATCAAAGAATATTTGTCCTTTCAGAAAGTTTTTTTGAGATCACCCGGATCAAAAGGGTAAATCTGAACAAATACTGTATATTATCACTATTTATGTTCGTTTGTAAGTATACAAAAGTGCTTTACACAAAAGTGACTCTAATAAATGTCACTGACTGACAATGGATGTCCCACAGTAAAACAGTATTATTTAGGCATACAACTTGAGAGTAAGAAAAGACAAATTAAGCATTAATGAACTAAGGATCAAACTACTTCACCTACTATTAAAAAGTCAGGGTAACAAAGGTCAAAGAACTGAGACAGAAAAACCCAAAATTCATGCTATAACATCACGTCTACCAATTCCAATAACACAGCTCTAATCAATTAACTAAGTGTAATAAAACAGAGATTAAGTGGACCAGATCAAAACAATTCTTTGATAATCTTCCAACACAAAGAACTGTGGTTCTGAGACCCAGCCCAACGCCTGTGAAGACTTTCCCAACCTCCCTCGCACCCTGGGCTCCTCAAGGTTGCGCCCACTGTGGTTCCTCTCTCACTATTTTAGACGTGTCTTGGCTGCACTTCCAGTGGAATCCATGAGCCCCGTTATTTCGTTCATGTTGGTATTCTCAAAGCCTTAACACGCTAACCACTGAACATCAGGTGATCGCTAACATTGGAGAAGTGAACCGAATGAGCAGCAGGAAGGGAAGCAGGGAGAGAGGGCAGCAAAGCCAGTATGTGGAATTTCAAAAATGTTCCATCAGTTAAGAACCATCTTAATTTTGGCAAACAAATCATGACGGGATGTGGGCAAATTTTCCAGAAGGTTGGTTAATGTTGTCATACACTGCAGGCTCTCAACCTCTTTATGATTTCAAAGAAGGAACGTGCATTCAGTACACACTCTTTCCTTTCCACACACAGGTAACAGGCAAACATCCAGGAAAGTCACCAGGGCTTCCGGCACGTTGGCCACAGAGAAGTGAAACCTGACGCACAGGACAAAGTACAGAAGAGCCTGGAGAACGACGCTGAGGAGCCTGCACGCTGCTTCTAAAGAGTCTCATCAAAGATTTGTGAGCAGAGCAAGGAGTTATAAACGCAACATTTCAACACATGAACTCAGCCAGGAAGGATGTTAGAAGAGCTGGAAAGAGTGACACGGCCCTTTAGACGAGTAAAGTAGCCTTAAAATAACAAATTGCATCAGGAAATCCAATGTTTGATTCCTTATGAATTTTCTGAAGAGGGGCTAGGATTCTTCAGACAGGAAAAGAAGTCTGGTCAACAACAGTTTAAAACATTTTCATACTAAACTGCAGAGGTGGATTTTTAAAAAGGAAGAGCCCTGGTCTTGACTGTTCAGCGCAAGTGTAATACATCACAGAAATCAATAACATGTCTGAAATGCAAATATATGTCTCCTCACAAAGGTTTAAGATACTGTTCCCTAATTACAGAAGCTGAGAATATCTTTACAGCATCATTTCTCTCTTGTATAAAGGAGTTATGTTTGAACTAGAAGATGTCCCAGTAGCAACCCTAAGAAGCACAGAAGAGGGCAAAGCCTAGGCAGAGCAGGAGGCAGCGGTCTGGGGTTTACCATGGTGTGAAGTGGGGGCAGCTGGAGGGGCATCTGCCCTGCACTGACTGGAAACACGACCCTGCGCATCCACTCCTGTCCATTCAATTTTCCAGTAGAAGGAAAGAAAGATACAGGCAACCAGAAACGATGTAGATGGTATTACAAGAGGCCTGGAAGAGCTTTTGTTCTTCCTCCCTCCCTCTCTTTTCCCTTCTTTCTCCCCTTCTTTCTAAGTATTTCCAGTGACAAGGTTCTGTGATTTAAAACGCAATCCTTAGAGACAGAATTGAGCGCTGTCTCTCTGTCCACACTCAGGGTCAGGGGCAGGGGGTAGGGGGAAGAGGGAAGCCAGGAAGGCCACAGGGACTCCACCTGGATGGTTTCTCACTCCATCCATCCATGCATGCATCCACCCACCCACCCATTCATCCATCCATCCGTCCATCCACCCACCCATCCATCCATCCATCCATCCATCCACCCACCCACCCATTCATCCATCCATCCGTCCATCCACCCACCCATCCATCCATCCATCCATCCATCCACCCACCCACCCATTCATCCATCCATCCACCCACCCATCCATCCATCCATCCAAGCATCCATCCACCCACCCACCTACCCATCCATCCACCCACATATCCATCCATCCATCCATCCATCCACCCACATACCCATCTATCCATGCATCCACCCACCCACCCACATATCCATCCATCCATTCACCCACCCACCTACCCATCCATCCACCCATCCATCCACCCACATATCCATCCATCCATCCACACATCCATCCATCCACATACCCATCTATCCATGCATTCACCCACCCACCCATCAATCCATCCATCCATCCAAGCATCCATCCACCCACCCACCCACATATCTATCCATCCATCCATCCATCCACCCATCCATCCATCCATCCATCCACCCACCCACATATCCATCCATCCATCCACCCACCCACCTACCCATCCATCCACCCACATATCCATCCATCCAGCCAGCCAACCAGCCAGCCAGCCCCGCCTTGACACCTGGGGCAAATCAGCAGCTGTCTTCTCTCTAGTCCGTTCTGTGTGTTCAGCTTGTACTTTTACCTTGAAAATAACCAATTGTGAAGATTACTACCCTCCTAGAGAATCCATGGTGAATCCTCACTTCCCTCCTACTCAAAGTCCCGCTCCTGGTTTCAGAGCTCTCCGGGACTCGGCCTCACCTCGACAGCCTGGCTTCCGTTCCAATCCCAGCCACGCCGACAGCTCATAATGACATTTCCTTTCTGCGAACTAGGGGAACCAGGAGTCCACGCCACAGGATTTAACGTTTCACTGCTCTAGATAGACTCTTTCTCCCTTCGTGAGCAGGAATAAAATTGCTAGCTTCTTTTTATCCCCGCCCAGTGCCCAGAGATTCACAGTAGAAATTCAATACATTTAAAAAATGGATCAGAGTTCTGTTGTTAGGAAATAGTCATTCCCAAAGTCATCTGTGTCATAAACACTAATATCTGCATTGTATATTTTATGTTCTTACTGTAAGTGGCAGATTACATGAGAGAAGACGGCTACCCTCACGTGCTGCTGGAGCGAAGGTCAATGGTGCAACCGCTGGAAGAACTCGGTATAAACTTGCAGCACTGACCGTGCGCGGCCCTGGGGCTCATCACTGCCATCCTCAGGCACGTGCAAAAGGGAGATTCTTGCATGTGTGCACCAGGAAACATACACAGGAACATCACGGAAGCACTGTTTGTAACAGCAAACAACTGTACACAACCAGTAGCACGTAACGAGAACTGGATAGTATACACACGTAGTATGTAATACTACACATACACACGCATATCTACATACTGAATACTAGATATATAAAGAATAAAGCATAGCCACACACACCATGTGACGACATTTACATAAGTTCAAAAATGCAAAAGCAAACAACAGATTTATTCAGAAATGTATACAGATTTGGAGAAAACTCTAAAGAAAAGCAAAGGAACAATACACACAAATTCAGGACATGGTGACTTCTGAAGGAAGGGAGTGGCAGAAGTGTGTCAAAGGTGAGTGGTGGATATGAGAGCATCTGTCCTATTCTTTATATCTAACATATATGCCCCATAAAATCGTTCATAAATATTTACTATTTCCTTAAAAATATGAGTGAAAACTGTTCACCTCCGCAATAGCTGTTGCAAGTATACTGATCCCTTACGAAATTAAAAAAATAATACTAATAATAAGAGGACACTGAGGTTTTGCAGGTCTCGACACAGAAAAGACACCAGGGCTGCAGAGTAAAATGGGAAGCCTACAGGCAGGTGTGAACAACAACGACCTTCCCTGAAAAAGGGAAATAAAACTGTACGATGTCAAACACACGCTGGGGCAGAAAGGCAAGTGCTTTCGAGACCAGAGGCGAGTAGACCCGTCAGGGCAGTGACCCGTCCTGGGCTCGGGCTGGGGCAGGGCCTGGCCAGGTGAGCTGGGGCAGGTCCATGGACCTGAGGAACCCAGACAGAGTCAGGACTGGAGAGCAGAGCTGATGCTAGAATGATACCAATACAACGTGTGGGTTTTACACAGGACATCAATCCTCTAAGTTTACCTATTTCATTTTTTTTTTTTTTAATTCTCCAGTAAATAAAGTTCACTTCAGTTTTCTTTCATTTATTGCCAGTATGGCTCTCTACATTAACGAAAACCTCCCCCTAACCTTGCCTGCCGTTTACTGACTTTATTAGGCAGTGCATTCTGTGAGCCTGGTTTCCTTCTGCAGCGCCCGCAGCTCAGGAGACAACACATAGCCACACGTCCAGTTAGGAGCCATGGTGACAACTCAAACCTGCCTCTTAAAACCTAGAGCTGTGAAAGCTTTTCTAAGATCATTCTAGTCATTACTGAATCTGGGTGAACAAAACCAGCTGAATTTTAAAAGTAATATTAAAACTAAAAAATGATTTCCACCAGGTATTGCACTTAATGCAAGTGTTTACAGTACAATTTTTATTCTTTCCCATCGTTCTCAACTTAAGACTGTCATGACCCAATCATTCAGGACGTACTTTTCTCTATTTATTCTTCACAGAGTATAATTTTACATGGATTTATATAATTAAAGTCATCTTACCTGCACTTTTTTTAAAGCTACTGGTACTCCATCCAAGAGACAGGCTGCTCTATAAACTTCACTAAATTGCCCGCGACCAATTTTCTTTTCTATTCGAAAGTTGGCTAATGTATTATAGCCCATATCCGGTCGTAAGGCCTTCTGTAATTAAAAAAGTCAGAAAAGTTTTCAATCACACAATA
Organism: Balaenoptera acutorostrata; assembly: GCF_949987535.1. NCBI lineage: Eukaryota > Metazoa > Chordata > Mammalia > Artiodactyla > Balaenopteridae > Balaenoptera > Balaenoptera acutorostrata. The sequence continues at coordinate 194,394,966 of NC_080064.1, read as the reverse complement.
TACACACAATCATTGATTGTCTTCACATAAGTAGGTGATTTCTATGGTAAACCTGCAGACAGCCATTCACTCGGCAAGTATTTATCGAACTATTCATATTATATAAAAATACACACATATACATATAAATTCACTTAGTCCAACCTGCCAACTAACGTATGAAAATCTTCTAAACTTCCTGACAATCATTTAAGTTCTACCAAGAACAATTCCAGTGGCAGTGAGTTTACCACCTCATCATTAAGGTTTTTTTAAAAAGACGTAATTTTGTAAAAGCAGTTTTGGGTTCACAGCACTATTAAGAGGAAGGTGCAGAGGTCCCCCATGCGCCCCCTGCTCCCACATGTGCACTGCTTTCCCCGTTACCAACACCCCCCCAGAGTGGGACTTTCGTTACAACTGATGAACCTGCACTGACACATCATTATCACCCAAAGCCCGTGGTTTACGTTAGGGTTCACTCTGGGTGTCGTACATTCTATGGGTTTGGACAAATGTATAATGACATGTATCCATAATTACAGTATCATATAGTATACTTTCACTGCCCTAAAAATCCTCTATACTCTGCCTATTCATCCCTCCCTCCCCACTAACCCCCAGCAGCCACTGACTTTTTACGGTACCCATAGTTTTGCTTTTACCAGAATGTCACATAGTTAGAACCATACAGTATGTAGTCTTTCAGATTGGCCTCTGTCACTTAGTACATAATTACATTTTTAAACAATATTTTTTTGTTGTTTGTGGAAAGTGTCATTTCTTTTTGAAACTAACACTTTTTAGTACTTACTACGCATCAGGCACTGTACTAGCTGCTAGGGAAACAGATGCATCAGAAATGCTTCTGCTCTGAAAGAGCTTACACAGGTACAGGGACGGGGCTCTCAACAGTGCTGAGAAAGAATTATAGGTGCTGGGAGGCAGCACCACAGCCGTCCCCATTTGGAGGCAAATCCCAACTCCTTATATGTTTTATCCACTGTCCTAGTTCTTTCGTTCATTGTTTACAGACTCATTCATTCATTCAACCAGTCATAGGACAGACCTGAACTGAACACCCACTAGGATCCAACACTGTCTGCTGCTGAGGTTACCACACATATCCAAGGAATACTGCCTTTTAAGCTCCTCGTGACACTCATAATCTATCCGTAGCAATCTACCTATAAAAATATAACAATAGTTTGGCCATCATAGGCCCTTTTATCTTCTCTTTTTTGGCTAAACACACATGGGCCTCTCCCAGATTCCTGGATTACTGATAAGTACACTCTTCTTGGCCTTTTACCACTCTGCTCACATCCTTCTGGACCTACTCTACTCTGAGCCGACTCGGAGTAAACATGACATTCTTGCGGGGCCTGACTGGGCACCCTCTAGTAAGACTGAACATGAAATACCTATTAATGCAAGCAAAGGGTGCACTGGTTCCTAAACCCACTAAAGTAATTTGAACTCTTAGTCCCTCAAACAAACCTTAGTTAAGGCTGATGACTCCATGACTTAACGTAAAAGGCTATTTTGACATATGGGCATTACATTAACCCCTAATTCATGTTACCTTGTTCATTTCACTACATCTATCATGCTAGCAAAAACTCTAAAATTCTGCTCAAGTTTCACTGTCATTCAAATGCAATGTTTCTCAAAAAGAGAAAAAAGGTAGCAATAGTTTCTACTCTTGTGCATTGCTTTTCTTTCTTCGGAAAGTCCAAAATATTGTCAAGAAAAATACCACTCTTCCTTTAAGACATGCAAAATAATCAGAATACAAATTTCACAAATTCATTATATAAATATAAAACCATAAATAATTGTTAGAGTAACAATAGTAACATTACTACAATAATAAAAGGTTCTGTTTTGGTACCTACAACTTAACAGGTCCTATAAATTAGTACTTCATATGCCATCTAATTCAATTCTCATGACAATCCTATAAGGTAGATGTTATCAAACCAAATCTATGTCTAGCTGATTCCCAATCCCCAATTCCCAAGTATAGGCTTTGCTATACTGCCAGGTTACTAAACAAAGTCACCTACAATGTGATACAACATTATGGGACCCTACATGATGATCCACAGTATTTTCAAGTTCAATTTTCAATTTCAGGCCTTCTGATGAAAAAACAAAACTGGGACTAGAAACATGTATGTCAAAAATGAAAATAAAAATAAAAATAAAAATAAAATTATAAAATAAAGGGAGACAACTTGCCACTCTGTTCATATATAAGATTTCTTTTTGTGGTCATTGAGATGAATTTATAATTAAGTGTCACTGTGACACCTACTTAACAAAGGAAACTTACAAAGCCTCACTTCTCAGATATATTCAGTGGATATTAGCAACTTTTTTAGTTTCCTTAACTTTGTTTCATTTAACGAGGAGAGACTTTTTAAATTGTCCAGGCTTTTCTAAAACATCTTTTTTTTATTTTTTAATTTACACACTAGGATAGTCTGCAACATCTGAGAAATAGGTTTTCTTCCTCTCCCCGAAATGTACAGACCATTCCTTCTCCCCATGAAAACCTGTCAATCTCAACAGTGAAATACAGCTTCATCATTAGGAACAGTATCACGCAATCCATATACTTTAAACCTGACTGGGAATTCCATCTTCTGTCTGCACAATAACTGACAAATATTAGCGTGAACTGCTAAGGCAGTGTGACAACCGCATGCTGAGAGCAAAGTCTCACTAATGTGTTTTGGCATGCAGGTTTGTAATCACACATTTACATATGCAATGACCTACATTTGCATGTCAGATCACACACTGTCTCGGTTTATTAAGGCTGGGCACCTCCCTGTGCTTGGCGGCCAGAGCGGGCGAGAGAGGGCCAGAGGGCGGTGTTTTTTGGCAGTTGAGGGATGAACTGCCACCAAGGATTAAGTTGATATGGCCTGAGCATTAGACACTTCATTAGACGTAATCTGTTTAACAGTGGGCAGTGTATGTAAACTTCACAGCCCATTTGCGGCACCTTTTCCCCCCATGGCCTTTCTTCAAAGGGCAGTGCGGGTGAGTGACAGCTTGTCTCATCTGTTCCCATGTCCTGTCACCCAGTGTAGACGTGCAGAGCTGACATGAGAAGGAGCATAGCTGCACATCTCCGACTAACCCCCGTCTCTGTGCCACGCTGCAATTTGTATAAAAATAAGCCTGTGTAGGATGAGGTCTCCTTTAAGAGATTGCCAGGCAGGTAATACATATACTTTGGTAATGATTCTCTGATACTGTATTCAATGCCACACTTCATTTTGATGAGTTATGCCCCATGTAAGCAGCACTGTATGAGGTGCTTAAAATAAAAAAGATGATATCAAATCAGTGCCCACGCAAGTAAAGAACTATTTTTAGGAAAGAGCTATATTCTCTTTTATGGATGATGTCCAATTCCCCATATTCTTTAGCTTAGCATTTGAGTCATAATGGGAATAAAATAACCCAGCAAAATAATGAGATTCAAATCAGTATAAAATGTAAACCAAATAAAATCATTTAAATTGCCTTTCCATGCTCTCATTCTGGTGCATAAACTGGGTCTCAGTCTCTGCAGTCCCTTAATGACCAGGGTATTTGTCTGAGCCGCACAAAAATGGCTTTTGGATTTGATGTGAGTCATTTAAAGGATTTTCAACTTTTATGAAAGTAAAAAGCTACTCTGTTTCTTCCGTAACACACTGACGCCTCACCTACGACAGGGGCTCTCTCAGTCACCTTGCACCCGCCCTGGGCCTCCCCACCAACCACACCGTTTGTCCCCGAACGCGCCTAGAGCTCTGGCCCCTCCATGCAAGGCGTCTGTGGGTCCCAGGCCTTCTGAGCAACCACGCTCCTCGCACCTGGCCAGCCACAGCTCATCTTGGAGACTGACTTGCCAGCCCTTCTCAGGAACCGTCCTCAGCTCACCAGGAGGCCTTACTTGCTCCTGCCCCTGGGCCTGCACAGCAACTGACAGCAGCCAACTCTCCAAACAGCTGTGCAAATTCAGGCACTGAGCTAGGTTCCGGATCTCACTGGATTTTAATTATTTGTTTACACGTATATATTTCTCCCTCCGAACACAGAGTTTCTCAAAGACAGAAACTAAGTTTTATCTTTGTGTCCAGATGCCATGAAGGCAGCTCAACATGAAACAGACAATAAATATTTACTAAATAAGTGAATGTAGCTGAAAGAACTTAATGAATATAAAAGTTCTAAGTGCATCCGCATGACTGTAACCACAGAGAAGCTCCCAGCAGGTCTGAGCGGCAAGCTCCATGGGGAGTGGGGAAGCTCCAGACCTGCAAGTGGACGCTGTCTCTGCCAGTGACAGCTTCGAGACAGAGGCTCCCCTTGCACCCCCAGCAGGACAGGGGAGCTTAGTGCAAATTCACTGCCCTCTCAGGGCAGTACAACAAGCCCTGAACCTGTGCTCTGAGGCCGGACCTGAGCCAGGCGGTACAGAAGAATCCACTGAGTTCCCAGAAAGCCCCACAGAAACGGCACAGGTTCTGGAGTCAGTGAGCAAGGCCTGGGCTTGAAACCCCGGTTCTAACGCCCAGTATCTTTCTCAGCTGGGCCAGGCAGTACAGAAGAATCCACTGAGTTCCCAGAAAGCCCCACAGAAACGGCACAGGTTCTGGAGTCAGTGAGCAAGGCCTGGGCTCGAAACCCCAGTTCTAACGCCCAGTATCTTTCTCAGCTGGGCCAGCTACCCAAACCTTGTTTCCCACTTCTCTAGCACAGGGGTGAACCCCCACAAAGAACTGTGCGTGAGTGTCCCCTGGGACAGAGCCCAGCTCACGCACGCGCTCACCGTCACCTACGCCCCCTCCCCCAGGGGTGCCAGTGCTCACAGCCTGCCACCGACCCTCTCTCCCCACAGCCTCCTGCATGTCCTCAGGTTTTCAAGACTGAAATTCTTTAGTCTTGACCTCGATTTTCTTCTTTGGTCCTCTTCCTCTGGCTGAAACTGGAGTTTGTCTGTACCTACAGCTAGGCTTCCCATATGCCAGCCGCATCCTTACTAGCGTCTCTGAGTACCGCCCAGCCTTGGGCTCTGCCTTCCAACCAGGACACCCCAGGTATCACGTGGACTGTCTTCCTGATTCATGAATGAACACAGCCTGACCCCTTGGGTGTAAGGCTCCTTGGTGCCAACTAAAATTATTCTGCCCGAAGGCCTCCTAATTGTTGTGGGGGAGCATGCAATAAACAAAAGCACGCGCGGCGGCAATTCAGCTATCGGGCTGGAACATGCTCACAGTAAAGTCTAAAGTCGCAGGCAAAGTGAAGATAATAACTGCTTGAAAGCCCATAAACCCTACAAGTTTGAAGCTGCAAGCTCTTCGTGACAAAACAAACTGAGAAAGGGTGTGACTGATTCAGCACAGGGTAGCTTCTAAAATTACTAAATAAAGACTACATACCCCATACAAGAATTTTCAAACAGATTCATTTTTGGAATAAGTCTCAAAATATAACTAATTAACATGAATAACATAACTGTAAGCCTACATGTTGTTTTGATATTGTTATTGTTTTATTGTTTGTTTTTATTGTTATTTTATTCCTTAATTACTAACTATAAGACACCCACAACTCCTTAAATAAAGGACACAATTAAAACAGATGTTGGAAGCATCTGCATTACATTTTTGTGGTAAATTATGTTTAGTCTCTTGAGATATGTGAATCTGCAAGTTATACTATAAAAGAATCCTAAAATCTCAGAAACATTAAATACTCAAAATCACATATGACAACTAAAAAAAATCAAACTCTAGAGCGAAGGAAGCTTTTTATAACACCTTAAGTGTTCTGCATTCTCATTAATGAAATCTCTTGTTGATCTGAATGCACTTTAATTACATACCGCCAGATCTTACTAATTGGGATTAACGTCTACATGTCAGTTTGTTAACTGCTTCCTTCACATAAATACTTTTCATTTTAAAATAAAATTCCTTCTGCTGTGCCACAGGCTCATACTATCACAGGTGCAACCTCGTTAAACAATTAATAATTTCCCATGACTAAATTAATTTCTTTAATTTCCTTTAAATTTGAAGGCAAGAACATTTAATGAGCAATAAGATAATTCGGGGTACCATTATGGTGATAACTCTCTCTGGGGAAATTAGAAGTGTCACAGCATGGACTCAACAGACTCCCCAGAGAGAAAATTATGTCCTGATAATTCCTAGAGGTATTGTTATCAATGATCTAATATACAAGCCAGTATTAATTGCAATATTTAACATCATTAATACGGTTTTCACTGTTACTGCAAATTCACCTCTTACTGGTGATTTTCATATTACCAATTACGTAATCTAATAAATTATATTTATGTTTACATTATTACATTTCTCAAAAATTTAAAAGTTACAAAACTTCAAAATGCCCTTCAATTTTATTTGGCAATAAAGCTCATGCCATGTATGATCTTTAAAGAGATATTACTCACCTCCAAACTACACAAACTAGAACATCCTTTTGACAATATCTAACATAAAGCTGTTATACATTATTTTCTACAAACCTCACCAGAAATAAAAGAAAAAAACAACACATATTAAAAACAAAACCAAAACACCACATGTGCCAGCAGTCTAATTAGTCACGCTTCTTCCCATTTGAAAAATGATCTCCCTAAAATTTCTTTAACTATTTCAAAAGTAACCTATTCCTAAAGACACTAAGTGTCTGAGATTTACATCAGTTGGAACAATATGCCATTAATCATTATAACTGGCTTTTTATCAATCAAAGGAGAGAATTCACTATAGCATAAGAAAAATGAGTGATCAAATACAACCAATTATCTAGTTAAACATTTATAAGACCCCAGTATTTGTATCATTTAATCATCATTAGTTATACTACCCAGCATAATCACTATATCCAAATTATGTAACCAGAAATACTGATGACCTTTCCCAGCATTTCATGAGTAGGATAATGATGAAGACACTCCCATCTGCCCCATGAGCACCACCAGCCATACCTGGTAAAATTAAATATGGCAAGCAAAAGCCTTTCCCTGAGAGAAACAGAGACAGACACAAATAGAGGGGAGAGGTTTTCTACAATGTATTCATTTATTCCTCAGTTATTAATAGAGGAGGGAGATTAAACAAATACATAATCCAAAACAATAAAAAGACAATAAGCAAATACATACTAGTATCTAATATTTAAGCACTATGCAGAGAAATAAAATAGAGTGATATGATGGAAAATGAGTGGATGGTTATTTTAGAGTGGGTAATTCTGGGATGACCTTGGTGAGAAGGCGACGTTTATGGTGAGATTAAAAGACCCGAAGGAAAAAAAAGGGCAGAAAGAAAACCTGGAGAACATGTCTCGAGGAAAGAATGAGCTGGGTGTGTTGAAGGAACACTGGCTGGAGGATGGAGAACAAGGGCGACGGGGTGAGGAACGAGGTTGGAGGTGAGCATGACAAAACCACACGGCACTCTGACAGCACCAGTGAGGGACGTGGGTCTCCAGCAGGGAAGCACGGTACTGCGAGCTAACACACATTTTACAGGGACAGCTCACGACGCTGGTGGGGAAGGAATGGAGAGGAGGACAAGTGAAGCAAGAGTGGAAGGAAGCAGGGAGGCTGGACAGGAGGAAGTGGACCCGACCTGACTGCTACAGGGAGGTGCGAACAGCAGACGGAATCAGGATATGATCTTGAGGTGGAGGCAAAGGAGCTGCTGAGGAACTGCATATGAGGAGAGAGGGGCAGAGAGAAATCAAGGATAAATCATGGATCTGGGGCTTGAGCACCTCGATGGATAGTGAAGCCACTGACCGGGATAATAAACAAGGCTAACGAAGCAGCAGTGTGGATAGAAGGCAGGTAATAAAAATGTAATACAGGATATAAGACGACACAGAACCAACCACTGGCAGAGAAACCTGTGCTCCAAGAGCATCACCGGCAGAGCGTCGTCACCCTCACCCTCATCCTCATCTCCATCATCGGGGTTCTTTCTACGTGCCAAGCCCGATACTAGAAGCTCCATAGCTCATAGGAGGTAAAAACTATGATCCCTCTAATTTATTGATAAGAAAAGTGAAGCATACAGATGTTCAATAACCTGTCCTCCATCACACAGCCAGAAAGTGGGGCATCCAAGAATTCACCCCAGGCAATCCGACTTCAGGGCTCAGGCCCTGAACCACCCCACTAAACAGCCAGCGCTTCTGATTCCTCCCAGCTCCCCCACGTGTTCCTCCCCATATAAATTCGGGTGTCCACAGGGCTCCATCCTCAGCCTTCTCTTCTCACTTGGCTCATCCCTCTGGGTCACGTAACCCATTGTTCCACCTCTTCCCATCTGTTGGTTCTGGAAGTTAGTGTTGAGTTAAACTGATCCGTGGTGCTCCCCTAACCCTCTACTGGATACCCTTTCAGAACTCTCCTAGAAATTCCTCCTCCTCCTCCATCCCCCTCTTCTCCTACACTGAATGATATCCAGTCAAGAAAAATAAATAAATAAAAGGAATGCATAATTAAATGTATTCTACATAACTGTTCCTGGAAAAAGAAGTGCTTATCAAAATTTCTAAATCTGATGAATATTTGTTTTATGAATATTTAGTGAGAAAGATGTATGAAACATAACCACAGTCACATGAAAAAGTCGTAATATTCACATAATAATAATATAAAGGGAGACAAAATATAAAGGTATGCTAAATGTAAAATGATACAACCGAATTCTAACAAACACATTAGAATCTATACATTCAACGTTGCCCTTTAAACAAGCACCGTGAGAGGATATGGACTTACTCCAGGAAGCCTTCCAATACTGAAAATATGTTTGAAATTCCTCCTTGGATTGTAATCAGTTTGTGAATCACATGAAAATTACTGGTCTCATTTAAGAAGATATCTCATTTTGATTAAAAGAAGAATACCAAGACTATCTACTTTTTTCACCAAGTACATACTTGGCTCCAAAGGATTTCTGAATCTTCCAAATAGTACATTCACCCTCAAAAATGGAACAATTTTCATTACTGTATTTATTAAAACTATATTTCAGGCTCTGAATGCAATTCCAAATAGAACTGGGAAACTGTTTTGATTAATGTCGACCTCATCTTTGCCCACATCAGACTATTCAAACAGAAACTTCCAAGAGAGCAGATGAGAGAATCCTTACCGTATTCCCATTCTTTTAAAAATCATCTAAATTTCTCAAGGCATTTCCTTTAAAATTTAAGGAACACTTACCCCTAAATATGTAAATATGAACAACCAATCTAAATTCAAAACTCAACTAAGCTTTAAATATTTTGATATCACTTCTCATCTAACAGATTTCTTATTATTCTATATTGCCACATAGTCTTTTCCTAAAATAACTCTCAAGTAACTAAAATCTATACAACATAATATAATTAGATTGATCAATATTTAGTTTTCACTTAGAGATTAACTCATTCATCCAACAAATATTTATTGAGTACCCATGACCTACTACTCATTGATATAAAGCATGATCTACAGAAGTGAACACTGCACTGCTGGTATAGCATATTCTGATTTGTTAGAAGCATACTAGTGTAAGAAATTACCCAGTAATCATTACTTTTCTGAGAGTAATCTTCTTGTTGTCTTCCAAATTACATGTTTCCTCTAGGATAACACTTTCCTTAGGGCCTCTACCATGTAGTTCATCCACATTATAATGAGCCTTTATGCTATTAGGTTCCATTAGGGACTAAATCTCCTTGAATGGCTCCTGAGACCATTACTTCAGCATCTGAGATTTGGAGCCGAAAGAGAACATGGTATAAGCAAGACACGACTGAATCTGTGTCCAAAATAGGGAAAGACACAAAATGCAGCTGGAGAAGAAAAAGGCGACCAGATGATGCAAGACCCTCTACGTCACACAAGGAAATGCAGAATCCACCCTAAGAACCATTAGGAAGTGATACAATAAAAAGTACACTTTGGAAAGATGACTTTCACTACAATGTAAAGAATGAACTAGAAATGGTAAAATGAGAGGTAAAGAGATCAGTTCAGAAGCTTCTGCTATAATCCAGGCAAAAGGTGGCAGTAATCTAAATAAACTACAGTAGTTACCGTCAGGATGTAGAGAATTAGCAGATTCAAGAGCTATTTAGGGAGTAAAATCAAGACAAGAGGAAAACTGCCTAAATATAAAGCATGCGATTCGCCTGTTTGTAGTTTGGACGACTAGATGGACGGTGCTAATAGTCACAGGCAAAAGGACAATCTTGGGCAGGAAATAATAAATTCCATCTTGAAGACTAGGAGCTTGAGGTACCTATAAAAATATCAAGAGTCACGGTGATTGAGAAGATCAGACTGGCCAGGAAACGGATGAGGAGCTTTTTCTGTGAAACTGAAGAGTGAGACAGACCCGGAGCCAATCCCAGCCCCGCCACTTACTGGCTACGTGACCAAGAGTGAGTTAGTTCATTGGTCTGAGCCTCAGTCTCTTCATTTGTGAAGTGTGACAGATAAAGCCTCCTACGGCTTGCGTTAGGAATAAATGAAACACACATTCACAACGCTTCGCACAGGGTGCGCGCGCTGTAAGAACTCAATCCGCAGCAGGTACTGGTAGCAGCAGCAGGGCTACTGCCCTGGACAAAAGCCAGGAGCCAGGGGCCAAGTGTCCAACTAGTGCGAGGGGTCATGAGGAGGCCAGGAGACAACAGCGACAGGGAAGGTGAACGCCCTTTCTTCGGGTGGCAGAGCCTCGACGCAGCAGGTTTCAGCCCTCCCTACCCCAAGAACAAGGAGGAATCGTGGTCTGGAAGAGGCTCTGTGGATGGACAGGCTGCCATCCGACCCCCGATCCTCACGGCGTGGGGTTATTAGAGAGCCAGCAGCCGCCACTGAGAGGGTGACGGGAAACAGTGTCCTTGGGGGAAAGAGGTCTGTTCCAGTTAAACCAAGGAGGTGAAAAAAAGTCCATAAGAAATGGAGGGATGTGGTTTTTTTTTTTAATAAACCATTTAATATATATTTACTTTTGTATATAGACTGTTACCCAAGAAAAACAAAAATGGTAAATTAAGAGTTCAGACATCTTAGACCACACCTGACTTCTGGGCTCACAAAGATGTGGAAACCTGTCCTGGAGAAAATTTCTTTCTTTTTCTCTGAGCTCTGCTTCCCTGCTTCAGCGCAGGCTGGTCTCTCACACCCCAGTCTAACAAAGCGTTGCCAAGAATGGCTTCCTATCGTATTTTTGATGTAGGTACCAAGGCACAGGCCACTGCTTGAACTTGTGCCAGGAAGAGAAATTCCAAAGACATTTATGTATCTTAATATTCATTTAAAAGGCGGTACTTGAAAAGATGGAGAATGGGTTGATCTGACACCCAGTTTGTCTTCAACAAGCATTTACTGAATGCCTACTACGTGCCCTAGGTACCACTCCAGGGTCTCGGGATGAAGCTTATACTCTAGAGAAAGCAGACAATGAAAAAGTGAAAAGGCGATCAATTCTACACAGAAAAATATGGCAGCAAAGGCTTACTGGGTGGGTATGAAGGTTCAATTTTCATTAAATGATCAAAGAAGGTGATAGTTAAATATACCCTGGAAGATGATGAGTTAGTAAGCCTATGAGAAACTACTAGAAGGTTTTAAACAGACACAATTTGACTGAAATTTTGTATTTTACATTTAAAGTTTATATAACTTTTATTGAGAGCAGGCTGAAGGGAGGCAAGGATGGAAGCTGGGAAGCTACTGAAATAAGTTACGTGAAAAAGTAAAATTACTTTGACCACAGTAGTAGCAGCAGAGGAGGCAAGAAGTATCCCAATTCTAACTGTATGTTAAAGATGGAGCTGTGGGGTCTGGGAACAGGTGAGACACAACACGAGAGAGCTGGAAGAAGCCAGGGACGTCTCCAGGAGCTTCAGCCTGAGCAAGGGAAGGACGGACCTGCCACCAACTGTGATAGAGAGGCCTGCAGACAGAAGGGTTGGGGGGGACCATTCAGAGTTCAGCTTCACACGTGATCGCTTTGAGACACACAAATTTGAGGTCAAGCAGGCAACTGGATACCTGAGTCTGGAATTCAGGACAGAGGTCCAGGTTGAGATATAAATGTGAGAGTCACCAGCATATGGATCATACTTAGAATCACGAAACTGGAAGAGATCTCCAAGCAGGGATATAGATAGAAAGAGGTCTCAAGCCTTGAAGCCCTCCATTGTTAAGAGGTCCAGGAGGTGAGGAGAAATCAGCAAAGGATGGACCAGTAAGATGAGAAAAACAAGGTTCTTGGAAGCTGAGCAATGAACAGGTTTCAAAGAGGAGAGTACGATCGACTACTGAACGCAGCTGATGAGCCACGGAGGCTGAGGCCTGAGGGCTGACCAGGGACTGAGCACCTGCACATGACCGGGACCTTGACAAGGCAGGCTAGCCGGGAGGGTGGGGAGAAGGCTTCACTGGAGCACACTTCAGAGAGTGAAGGGGGAAATGGGAGACAAACCTGCAAATAAAGCTAAGAATTAGCAATAAAAGGCAGCAGAGAAATAGGTTAACAGCTGGAGAAAAGAAGGCCTTTAAAAGCTGGTTTTTGGTTTGGACTTGCTTTGGTTTTGAGATAGGCTGCGACAGGGGACCCTCTACCTGACCCTCTACCTCTTACTTGCAACTGGGCAACAGGATGTAAAGAAACCATAAGGGACTAAAAATAACTGCACGCATGTGCAGTCAGGCAGTTATGAACAATAAGATACACAAAGGCCACAAACCAACGGCCCCTTCTGAGGTGCCAGGAGCAAAAGCAGGGTCCTGCACAAGATCCCTGCACACAGCACCACCCAGAGGGCGAGCAGACCACCTAAGCCAGGCCTCCTGACAGACCTACCCCACCCTCAGCCCGTTTAATGAACCAGCTCAAGCCCCCTCGGGGAGCAAGCAAGGGCACCTAATGCTCGTTTTCACCCCCCAGCCCCACCCCCCAGCGGCACGAGTCTCAATAAAGCCTTGCCTGAATCTCTCATCTGGCCTCTTACCAACTTCTAATGATTAAAGAGTCCAAGGACCCGAGCAGGTCACGGTTTGTTGTTTAGATGGAAGACAGAACCACACGATGGCGTGCTAGTGAAGGGCCTGCAGAGAGGGGCAAACAGGAGCAGGGGATGGATGGGATCCGGTGGTCAGGGGTGCGCTGGCCTTGGGCACAGTGTGGCTGGTTCATCTGGTGACAGAAAAGGCCAGTCATGTGACTACGTGTCTGGGAGAAGTCGGTGGAAGTTCTCTTCTGATTGTTTCGGTTTTTTAAGCGAAACAGGAAGCAAGGGCATCAGCTAAGTGTGAGGATGGGGGAGACAGTGCTGGGGGTTTGCGGAGAGCAGAGATACGAGATGTCACTGAGGGGTGAGGGAGTGAAGGGGCCAACAACACGACTGCTAGGCAGCTGAGGTTTACTTGAGGTTCACAGTCATGAACTGAAACTGTGGCAGGAGCCCTCTTTCCTCAGAACAGCCGCTGCTCATTCTCCTGTGCCTGAAGTCATTCAATGAAGCAAACTGCCAAAAGGAGAACGTCACACCTAAATTTCTACAAAGAATTCAAAACACACAAGCTGTACTCAGTGCTACTTATAACAAACAGCTTGGCAAAATCAATTTACCAAAAGAAGTAAACTACGTGATGACCCGTATTTCATAAAGTAATTCTGTAAGATGAGCTAAAGGCCGGGGACGGTAATACAACCATCACGTCCCAAACTCATCCCACTCAACACAGTCCAGGGGGGCAATGTCGCTCTGGCCCCCAGAGCGCCCAGATCACTACCCCAAACATGCTGCAAGGTCACCTTCATCTCATCCCTACACCTCGCTTCACAGGGATGCAAACGCACAGGGGGCCTGCAGTTTGGGCCACCAGGAAGCTTAAAGGAATGGTTGATCTACCTTACTGCTTGGGTTGGAAAACTCCCAGACAAGGTTCTCATACCTCAAGCAATAAAAACGAGGAACGTCTATTTTCCTACCTGTAGATCTGGGAAGCTTTCCCTCTTTCACAGGTAGCCAAAGTGTTACACTAGATATCTTCAAATTTGCAAATAAAAATTATAACCTAAGTCCTGGTGATTATCATAATTAAAACTAATCCTCCCTTCTAATCACTCCCATAAATTCTTAAAATTGTGCTCTGATTATAATTGTTTTATATTTATCTTTATGATAAAAAGTGAATGTACCATAGTGCTCTTCACTCAATGATCAGAAATCAAAATACTCAAAAAATGTTAGTTGTAAACTTCCATTGTTTAAAATTAGTCTCATACTAAAATATTTTAGTAAGTATTTTCCTATTTCTCTGTCACCACCTTTATATAGTCTGAATTTTCTTTTTTAAATTAAGCTAAATCCATTGTTCCACCAACAAGAGTCCAACAGGATACAAATCTAGTCAAAACATCCTTTCAGTACTTTCTGGCTTTAGCAGAAGGAATCAAAGGAAAAAGGGAAGGAAAAGGAAGCTGATAGAAAAAAAATTTCCCTAAGTTCAAGAGAATGACAATACACACAAAAAAATTAATAGAGATACATAAATCTCACATCCTAAAGCTAAAAAAAAAGGAACTCACACAGTACTAAAAAAAAGGAACTCTCACAGTAATACGTGAGACCACATATTACACATTACGGGGTCAGAGTATTCATCTCGGAACAAGAAAAAGAAAGATATGCCAAGAATATACATCACTTGTCATTATACAGGGGATTGGTATTTGACACTTGGAAAGCTGACTTCGTTTTCTGTTTATGTCCAGACACGTATTAGCATCACAAAAGTAGGAGTCACTCAGCTAACCATATGTTGCCGTGTATCACCCCGTTATTCAGGCCAATGGTGTGGAACAAAACAAAAGAAGGTTGTCAGCCCCTAGCAGAGCCTGTCCTTTGCCAGCCTTTAAAAATCATGCTACTGAGAGCAGTAACATTTTTCAAAGACTTAATAAGCAATAACGCCTGTAAACTCTTGTCAGGTAATCTCACACCATCAGTCTGGACGCAGAGACAGGAAAAACCCTCCCTCTTTCCCCCACGCCTGGGAGCAGCAGCAGGAGGCAGAGATGAAGGGAACTGTGTGAAAAGAGATGCAGAACCACATATATGGTTCTGAAATGTATGCTGCATGGTCCCAGGAAACCATGACTTTCCTGGCTGGTGAGTCAGTAGAAGGCAAAAATGAAAGTGCTCATTTTTTTTTTCCTTTGAAATTTAGGACTGTTCAAAACAGAATTTCAAAATCATGACATGAACTACCTAATTTTAGAAGTGCTTCTTTTACTGTCTTCACTAGAAACAATATAATACGGGCCCATAGTATCTATGTATGTGTGTAAAACTAGCACTAAGATACGTCTGTATCTAATAGATAGAAACTGCTTACTATAATCTTGGTAATTTATGACCATACACAAAATATAGATGGTAGATCTAAAAAAAAAAAAAAAACAATCATCTTGAAATTAAAGTATTGGCCTTACTCTAAGCTCTAAAGGTTCTCTTTTCTGAATACGGTACAGAGAATTCAGATGGGTGTAACAAAGAAAACAATGTAAAATTCAATTGGGTAAAGGGCTAATTTAAACACGTTCATTTGAAGGCGTCCCTGGTTGGTTTCAATCACACATTCTTATTGAGCCCCTGCTTCATGTGAGGAGCTGTATCACAGTATCACAGGACATCCAAAGAAAGTAAGACACAGTCTAAATCCTCAAGGAGAGTTTAACCCAATAGCAAAGATAAGGAAAATGCCCATGTAAAATGACACAAAGGCCTCAGAAACACCAGAAGAGACATACAAAGGAGGCACCAAGACGTTTCCAAGGAAAAAATATTACATTCACAAAATCAGAAAAAGCTTCATAGTGGAGATGGCATTTTAGATGGTCCTTGAAGGGTGGGCAGGATTTCAAAAATTGGAGAGGGGGATGAGGGCACAAGATGAATAAAGTCAGAAGCAGAAAAGACAGTTTATTCTGGAGGCAGTATTTCCTGCACTGTGCCTCACAGACATGGATTCTGAGAGAAGCCAATAAATGTGCTTAAACAAAAAGGATCCCGTGGTCAAATAAGTCTGGAAAACACTACCCCCCGAAACCCCCTCCAGGAAATTCACAGTGCACCCTAATAATACAGATACAGGGAAGGCTCTGAGAAAGGACTGTCATGAAGCAGTTGTGTAAATCCAAGTCTCCCAAACTTATCTGACTACGGAACTCATTTGAAAGAACATCTATAACAGACCAATTACAAGTACTGAAATTGAATCTGTGATTTAAAAATTCCCAACAAACGAAAGTCCAGGACCAGATGGCTTCACAGGAGAGTTCTACCAAATATTTAGAGATGAGTTAACACCTATCCTTCTGAAACTATTCCAAAAAAACTGCAGAGGGAGGAACACTTCTGAACTCATTCTATGAGGCCACCATCACTCTGATACCAACACCAGAGAAAGATACCACGGAAGTACATCTACCAATTCTTCACTTTCAGAATTACGATCAAGCAAAATTGGGACAAGGCTAGCACAGTAAATTTGGAACACTGTATAAGGCCTCCAACACCAAACTGAAAAAACATGGTATTTATTAATAACAACAACAGAAATGAACTGATGCCTCTGTGCAGGGATGAATGTTATTTTAGACACGTCATCATACATTGGGCTTTAGGGCAAGCATCCATAGTGAATACAGCATGCTAGGCAATTAACTTCTATAGTGTGTGTACATGTTTTGCTGAAACATTCCTTTAACTTCATTTCATGTTATAAAAAAACGAGCAACTACGTAACAGGGGAAACACATTGCTACTCAGAGAAAATAAGAAAAGTGACAGTAACAGAAGGCAGTCGTGGGCAACGCAGGACCAGCCAGAGCAGAGACAGGCACTAGACACACAGGCGCCGCCTTGCCTTTTCTCTTCCTCTCTGAGCCAAACATTAGCTCCCAAAGCCTGTAGGTCATTCAATTCAAGCTAAAAGCTAAAGCTGCCCCCCTCTTTTTTTTCATATTTGTACATGAGGACTAAATATTCTAAAACAGTATTTTATAATAGAAACAATTCTGATTGAAGCTTGGATTCATAACTAGCATTTTTGGCTACTTAATTTCCTAAAGGGACTGTACATGTACTACTTCCTTCCTCACTGCATGTACATCTATGTCTACACACACACACACACACACACACACTCTTATGGCTGCATTTATTAGAACAAATTACCTGCGGTTGGAACTGAGGAACAGGTGGCCCTTGCATCCCTTGTGATTGCTCATCCATCGTCTGAAGCAACAGGAACTTCAGAACTCTGCAAAAAATGTAAAGTTGAAATTTAAATAATACAATCATTACCAGTACATACTTGAGATGAACCTAATGCTTCAAAAATGTCCATTAAGACACTCCATACTCTTATCTGCCATTTGCTAAATCCAAGCTCTGCTTAGCTAACACAAATATTCACTATCTCAGCTAATTCTTATCAAAAGTAGCACGTTATGCTTAGAAAATCCCGTTTTGTGAGATGAAACTCTCTCTTCTCCATTACATCTTATAGATCAAAGAGGCTTCCCCTCTCCCTCCCCGACGTGAGAAGATAATCACCACGGTAAGCTTCCCAGAATTGTGGCTAACGTTTTACATTACTAAAATGCACTTCATCTTCATATTCTAAAAATGTTAGCACTTTTGTTCTTTGTGTCCAACTATAATGCTTACTGTGATTTTTAGGTTTAAACTTAAAAGGCCTGTCCTCATATGAGGGTGTTTACTCTTTTATGCATATATTTTCTGTAATTACAAAACATCCACCCATTAATTCAGTAAACACAGGCTGAAGACCAAGCGTACGCCAAGTCCTGCACAAGGCTCAAGAACTAAACTATAAAACAGCCGACACCCCTGTCCAGGAGCCACTTCTGCACTGATTCTACACAACACCAAGTATCTCTAGGTTCTTCATAAGTGTAATTTTATAACTAAAATCTTGTGGGTTTAAAAAACTAGGGTCCATTTAAATAGGATCAACAGACAGAAATTAAAACACATTTTCACTTCATTATACCCTTTAAAAAGCAATAAAAATATTCTAGACATGGGTTATTTGTATTGCAAATATTTTTTTACCATCTTGTAGAAAACCTTCCCAATGGCATCTTTTAATTAACTTATGAACAGAAATTCATAAATTTAATATGTTCTAATTAAGCAATCTTTTCCTTTATGGTTAATGCTTTTGTGCACAAAATGCTTAATAATTTAAGAATTATTTCCCTACTCTAAATTCTCATACAGTATCTTTCAATGTAAGCTTTATTGCTTTGCCTTTCATATCTAAATTTGCAATTGATCTGGAATTAAAGTTTTGTACAATATATGGTGAAGTCAATATTTAGTTTGTTTTTCCATATGGCTATCCAACTGACTTCAAATCATATACTGAAAAGATTGTCCTTTACCCCACACCCCATTACAGTGCTACTATATCATTCTCATCATATATCAAATGACTGCACACATATATATAATATACCAGTGTATGGTGTAGGTTTATTATAAAGTCTTGTTACATGCTTAATCACATATATGATTTTAATATAAATTTTAGAACCAGCCTGTTTGTTTCTATTTTTTTAAAAAAGCCTATTGAGGTTTTGATTACAATTACATGAACTCTATAGATCAATTTGGAGAAAACTGACATTTTAATAATATTGGGTCTTCAGACCCATGAATACAGGATATCTCATTTATTTTAGGTTTAATTTCTTTCAATAATGGTTTTCAGTTTCAATACTGGTCTTTCACATGTTTTTTCAGGTTATTTCCTAAGTATATTATATTTTTTGATACTATTGTTAATGGTAGGTGTTTTTTATTTCAATGTTCTGACAGCATACAGAACTACAACTGATTTCTGTATATTGACCTTTTATCTTGCAAACTTGCTAAACTCTCTTATTGGTTCAAGTAGACTTTTTGTAGTTTCTTGCCTTATTGCAATGGCTAGAACCTCCAGTACAATGAATAGAAGCAGAGATATCATTTTCTTGTTCCTATCTGAGGAGGAAAGCATTCAGCCATTTACCATTAAGTATAATGTAAGATGTACATTTTTCATAAATGCCCTTAATTTATCAGGTTGAGCTAGTGCCCTTCTATCCTTACTTTGCTGAAAGATTTTATAATGAATAGATGTTAGATTTTTGTCAAATTCTTCCTCTGTGTCTGAGCTGATTATACACTTTTTAAATTGTTAAAATGTTGAATTTTGGTGGTTCATTTATTTAAAATTTTGAACATTCATTTTGGTGAACACTAAGCCAGTATTCATTTCTGGGATGGACCCCATTTAGTCATGATATATAATCCTACTTATGTATTTTTGGATTCAATTTTATATAGTGTTGGATTGGAGGAGAGAGGAGAGGGAAGGAGAAAGAGAATCCCAGTAATGAATTAGAATACATTTTAGTGTGAAATCTGAATCATTAAACAATCAAGAGACAATGCTTTAAGGCTACACATTAAGGCAACATTGGTTATTTAAAATGTGTATAAGCAACAAGGACACTTTTGCAAAACGTAGTATAAATTAAACAGTTTCTCCAGCTTAGGAAAAGAAAAGCTATTACAAGCCAACTACACATCCAAAATGGTATCTTACAACTTATTGCTACTATTCTAATGCAGGACAGATTATTGCTCAAAACTGCACATTTCAGAACACCAAGAAATTTTCATTTTTTTCTTACCTTTTAAGCAAGACAACATCAGAATAAAGACTTTTAAAATTAAAAAAAAAGAAATCTAAATCATTAAAATCAACATTTCACATCTAGTGTCCCACAGATAGTTTCCCAAGACACTTCATAAAAAAAAAGGTTTCCTGGTCAAAGACCTCTGTGAAATACTACTCGCTATATGAATCTCTCTTAGAAAGTCACAGTAAATATTAGCTAACTATTACTAAAAGACCCAAGCAGGCCTGCAGTTAAAAAAAACAACTTCACTTATATTTAACTTATTTAAGCACAAAATGCTTTCTTTGTGTAACATATTTTAATATCCCACAGCTTGACTAATCCTGAAAAGAGAAGACACTATGAGAAATGTGCTAGATTATAACAAAGTGGGTTTCATCACACCTCCTGATGGGTGACAATGTCTAAGCAAATAAAATTATGAAGAAAAGAAGCCAAAGTAAAACAAAACAAAAAAAACACAAAAAAGAAACATAAAAATGAAAGGAAACTTAGAAGTGATTTAACCTAACAATCCGCATAACAGGGAAATCACTTCTACAGTACCCCAGACAGAGGTCAAAGAGCCTCTGCTTAGAAATAAAAGTCTGTATGAAATACTCATATTGCACATAAGCTTAGTAATACAACAAATAATACGCAACAAAATTTTCTTTGCCTGATATCTAACACGGTTCCATGTGTCACTGGATTCTTAATGCTTTTACAGAAAAAGGATATATCAATGTTTGTATACTGATTTAATATCATCATATTTCCAAAGGCCAAATATATTTATATATTATCTCTTTCCACTAATCTCCTCACAAATGAAATAAAAACACATTTAATGTATAAATATGTTAAACATGCATTCAGTCTTCTAGATTATAATTTCCATGATACAGGGATCTACCTGTGTCATCCACAGCTGTACCCCCAGTTCTTAGGTCAATGCTTGCCACAAAATGAGTGCTGAGCAAATATTTATTTAATGAATGAATAAATGTATCTGTCATAAAAACATCAAATAATAATTGCTAAAGTTTAATAAGTCTAAAATCAATGGTGAGTAAAATTATGATCAACTTCAACAAATTTGGCAACCAATCTTCAATTACAAAAGGCTGCCCAAAGAAGGTGACTGGTGACAATGTCTGAATCGGGTTTTAATAAGGAAGAGAAGTTCACAAGGTTTAGACGAGGCAATGAAGAGAGGAAACCTGGGAAAAGGAAAGAACACATCAAAATACCCAAAAGCAGAGCACAACATCTTATAAGTAAAATTAAAGTTGGCAGGTGGTGAGAGATAGCTGGGGGGAGTTAATATCACAAGGTTAGGCTAACAACATAGACAGCTGTCCACTCATGAAAAAGCTTTTATGATATTTACTTTAACCAGCTGGTATCAGAAAGCTAATGCTGGGTTTCAAGAAGCTAAGAGAGGGAAGTTCATTTTTTGAAATACAACCTTTCTTGCTGTGTGACAGAGTAGAGGGGCTCACAACCACAAGCAAGACCAGTCAAGAAGCTACTGCAACAGTCCAGATAAGAGGTGATAAGGGCCCTCACCAAGGTCTCTTACTTCACCTCAACCAGCTTTCAATACAACTTTCTCACTTTCTGCAAATGTTCTGTGCCCCATATTCTCCTGGATTTTCTCCCACATTATAGCTACTTTTTCTAAGTTCCTTTTGCTATCCAACATTTATGTTGGAGTGCTCTATGACTTGAATTTTTATTTTTTTTAAACCTACATTCTCTCAAGGCAACCCATCCAGTCCCATGACTTTGATTACTAACCATGGATGATTACTCTGAAATCTCTCTCTACTACACGCATCTGTTCTGAGCTCTGAGCACAAACACCAATATCCAAATGACCGCCTGACAGCTTCACAATTCTTGAATAGAAGATTCCATCTCCCATTCGACAAAAAAAAAAAAAAAAAACAAAGGCAAGCTTCTCTAATCTTCTTTATCTCTTTACGTGTATCACCATCTACTCAGTTGATCCAGCCCAAACTTCTTAAACTTATGGGTCTCAGGACCTCTTTATCTGAGAACCGCAAAGACCTTTTGTTCATGTGGATCATGGCTATCAGTATTTCCCACATTAGAAATAAAAACTGAGAAATGTTTAGAATACATACTAATTCATTTACAAATAACAGCAATCACTACATGCTTATAAATAACATACTTTTATGAAAAATAGCTAACTTTTCAAAAATTAGAAGAGAAACATTGTTTTACATTTTGTAAATTTCTTTAATGTCTATCTTCTACATTCGGGTTGTTGAGATATGTTGTTTTGGCTGAAGTATACTTTTAAAAATCTGGTCTTACACAGATGTATAGTTGGAAAATAGAGTGTTCTAATACCCACTGTGGATATCCCCTGTGGATATTCTTTAGTACTAACACCAAACTTGACAAGTGGCAGATTCATAAAGGTTAACTGCAACGTGGACTGTCAAAACTTACCAATGAACTTTTGTACTCTGTAATGTGAAAATCCAATGGCCTCTCTTGCCCTCTAAATAGATTTTTTACTCATGCATGATTTTGTAACATCATGCACTGGTCATCTGGAAAATTTTAGTTCCCTTAGTTACTCAGATCCTCTATAAATGTTAAACATTTCATTATACAATATTCAAAAACACATTCATCAATATCACCACTAATCTCATCAGAAGTCTTTAAATACTAGGAAGATGCCAAGGACAGAGTGATGAATATAATTTTTCCAAAATTCCAGCTTTCACTTTAAAAGTTCAAATTTTATCATTAGTAACAAACAACGTCACTTGTTTTCCCTTAAATGACAGGCACTTAATTTTCAAGAAAATGTCTACAAAACACCTAGGTCTGAATGTCAGTTGCTGCTTCAAGTGAAAACAGTGTCCCATGAAAACAGTAGCTGTCAGGCTGCTCCTCCAAGACCTGCGGAGAGGCTTTTCTCAAGACAACTTTGATTTGCTGCCATGGTGCTTAAAGTCTACTTCCCATTTCATCACACATATTAAAGGACTTGTACTCAAAGGTTGAAATGTGATAAAAAATAATACTCTTTAAATGCTTCATCAAGTACATTTTAAAACGAAACTCATACTTTTTATTACTATTCCATATGGTAGAGAAGACAAAGACTAGTAGTTTGGTATTGCTGCACTGATTCAAGCTAAGGCATCAGTGCTTTTACAAACAATGTCTTAATATTACAAAAATCATTTGCTCTTGCAGACCACATGAATGAACCTCAAGGACCCCAGCCAATCCCCAACCCTCACCATCCCCAGAAGTCGAAAGACCACACTTTCAGAAGCTCTGGTCCAGTCAAAAACCTAGAATTCATCTGTGATTCTTCCCTCCCCCTCACCTCCCTGCTCCCCATTCCAACACACCAGAAAGTGCCATTTGTTCTATTTCCAAAATAAATCTCAAATCTGTCCATGCTCCTCTATTGCCACTAATACAACCCTATAAGGTGTCATTATATCTCCACCAGAGATTACTCTAATAGCCTAGGAAGTGGTCTCTCTTCTTCCACCATTCTCTTCACAGTGGTATTTCCGAGCTTAAGGAAAAACCCGAACGAACTTTTTGGCCACCCCAATATTTTAAAAACACAAATCAATTCATGACATTCCCATTGCTCTTGGACTAAAATCCCAACTCCTTGCCAAATACGGCAGGGCCCTGTAAAGCATCTCCTGCCTCCCTCTCCCACGTCAGGTCATCCTAGTCTCTCTCACTAACGACCTGCCATCAACATAAAAACCCCTCTGCTCTTGAAACCCTTTAAGTCTTTCCTGGCTTCAGGGCCTTTGTACCCTGTCCCTACCCTAACAATCCTCTCCAAAGTAGGACCCAGCCCTCCCTGTTTACCTTTCATATCATCACCCTTTCGTTCCTGTGGAGCAATTATGACAATTTATAATTATCTTGTTCATTTTTTAACTTGTTTATTGTTTATCTCCTCTGCTATAAGGCAGGTAACATAAAGGCAGGACCTTATCATTTTGTTCCCTGCTGTACTCCCCCAGCAAGAACCTGGCACATAACGGACACCCAATAAACATCTGCTGAATGAGTGGAAAATCAGGAACAGAGGACAGATTTTACAGTGGCTTATGTTTAGACGTGTAGGACTTAAGACTGATTAGAAAGTTAAAGACAACTCCAAAAGTCATCATTAGCTTGGAGGACACAGGGCACGGTAGTAGCACCATCCAAACTAGACTGATAGAGAAGAAACCAAAATAGGGTGGGTGTTAGGAAGAGCAGGGTACAGGACGAAAATGATACAGAAAAACCTAACTGTGAGTTACTAGGAGAAAGGCCATATATAAAAAGTTCAGGGCTTCCCTGGTGGCGCAGTGGTTGAGAGTCTGCCTGCTAATGCAGGGCACACGGGTTCGAGCCCTGGTCTGGGAGGATCCCGCGTGCCGCGGAGCGACTGGGCCCGTGGGCCACGGCTGCTGGGCCTGCGCGTCTGGAGCCTGTGCTCCGCAACGGGGGGGGCCGCGATGGTGGGGGGCCCGCGCGCCGCGATGAGGGGTGGCCCCCGCTTGCCGCGGCTGGGGAGGGCCCTCGCACGGAAACGAAGACCCAGCACAGCCATAAATAAATAAATAAAAATAATTAAAAAAAAAAAAAAAAAAAAAAAGTTCATAACAGCCAAATTTTGCCAAGTAGAATCTTTAGGAAAGGGGAATTCAATACACTGTCCTGTAATTCTCATATCGATTATTTTTATTAGCTAAAGCTCTTCAATGTGTTTGAAAACAGTTCTCTTTTTAAAATGGAAGTATAATTGACTTACAGTATTATACTAGTTTCGGGCATACAACACAGTAATTTGGTATTTTTATAGAATATACTCCATACAAAATTATAAAATATTGACTACAGTCCCTCTGCTGTACATTATATCCTTGTAACTTACTTATTTTTTACCTAGTAGTTTGTACCTCTTAACTCCCTTTACCTATCTCCCCCTCTCCCCTCTGGTTAACTATTAGTTTGTTTTCTGTGTTTGTGAGTCCGTTACTGCTTTGTTATATTGGTTCGTTTGTTTTCTTTTTTAGATTCCACATACAAGTGAAAACCTACAGTATTTGTCTTTCTCTGTCTACATGTTGTCTTTCTTTGTACATCCATGTTGTTACAAATGGTAAAATTTCATTGTTTTTATGGCTCATTAATATTTTATTGTGTATATATACCACACCTTCATTATCCATTCATTTGTTCATGGTAACTTAGGTTGCTTCCATGTCTTCACTATTTTAAATAATGCTATGAACACTTGGGAACATATATCTTTTCAAATGAATGTTTTCATTTCCTCTGGATAAATACCTAGCAGTTGAATTGCTGGACCGTATGGTAGTTCTATTTTTAATTTTTTGAGGAACCTCCATACTATTTTCCATAGTGGCTGCACCAATTTACATTCCCACCAGCAATGCACGAGGGTTCCCTTTACTCCACATCCTCTCCAACAATGTGTTATTTCTTGTCTTTTTGATGACACCCATTCTGACAGGTGTGAGGGGATATCTCATTGTGATTTTGATTGGCATTTCCCCAATAATTAATGATATTGAGTATCTTTGCATGTGCCTGTTGGCCATCTGTATGTCTTCTCTGGAAAACTGTCTATTCAGTTCTTCTGCCCATTTTTTAATTGGATTTTTTTTTTATATTGAGTTTTATGAGTTCTTTATATATTTTGGAGATTAACCCCTTACCAGACATATCATTTGCATATATTTTCTCCCATTCAGTAGGCTGTCTTTTCATTTTGTTGATGATTTCCTTCTCCGTGCAAAAGCTTTTAAATTTGATTAGGTTCCATTTATTTTAGCTTTTGTTTCCCTTGCCTAAGGAGACAGATCAAAAAATATACTGCCAAGACCAATGTCAAAGAATGCACTGCCTCTGCTTTCTTCTAAGAGTTTCATGTTTTCAGGCCTTACATTTAAGTCTTTAATCTATTTTGAGTTTATTTTTGTATATTGTGTGAGAAAATTGGGCTTTCTATTCTATTCCATTGATCTATGTGTGTGTTTCTGTGCCGGTTCCATACTGTTTTGATTACTGTAGCTTTGTAGCACAGTCTGAAGTCAGAAAAGCATGATACTTCCAGCTTTGTTCTTTTTTTCTCAAGAACGCTTTGGCTATTTGAAGGTCTTTTGTGGTTCCATACAAATTTTAAAATTATTTGTTCTAGTTCTGTGAAAAATGTCATGGGTATTTTATATAGGATTGAGTTAAATCTGTAGATCACTTTGGGTAGTATGGATATTTTAACAATATTAATTCTTCCAATCCATGAATATGGTATATCTTCCTATTTATTTCTATCATCTTCAATTTCTTTCATCAATATCTTATAGTTTTCTAAGTATAGGTCTTTCACCTGCTTAAATTTATTCCTAGGTATTTTATTCTTTTTGACGCAACTGTAAATGGGATTGTTTTCTTCATTTCTCTTTCTGATCTAAAGATAGTTTCATTATTAAGTGTACAGAAATGCAATAGACTTCTGTATATTAATCTTGTATCCTGCAACTTTACTAAATTCATTTATTAGTTCTAATAATTTTTTGGTAGAGACTTTAGGGTTTTCTATATATAGTATCATGTCATCTGCAAACAATGGCAGTATTACTTCTTTCCTTCCAATTTGGATGCTTTCTATTTCTTTGTTTTGTCTGATAGCAGTGGCTAGGATTTCCAATATTATGTTAAATACAAATGGCAAGAGTGGGCATTGTCTTGTCTCTGATCTTAGAGGAAAAGCTTTCAGCTTTTCACCACTGAGTATGACGTTAGCTGTGGGTTTGTCATTATGGCCTTTATTATGTTGAGGTATGTTTCCTCTATACCAACTTTGTTGAAATTTTTTATCATGAATGGATATTTAAATACTCTGAATATTTTCATATATATCCACAATCTCAGTACACATTAAAGTAAAACAATTTTCCCATATTCTTGTGTGTAGTCACATATTCTGCAGAAAAGAAAACTACAAAATTAAGACTCTGAATTTCATATATAAAAGCTAACTCAGTGACAAAGTATTTATTTATAAGCAATTGTGTCTGTCAGTGGACTGATTCATAATTCACATGACCCTGATAAGAAAATTATTAAGTAAAATACAAAACACTATATATACTATAAATGATAAATAACATAGCCTTCAGTGACACGGCATTAGATAGCCATCTTAATTTGAACACTGAAGCAGCATTTACAGCACCATTCCTTAAATGAAAACACCTTTCCTAGTTCCCATATTTTAATAAACTTACAAAATACAAAGCCCTGAGATAGTTATAAGCAAATTAAATCATGCTAAATTTATACTTTTTTTCTGAATATTACTTGAATTGAATAACCTCAGTTAATATGTTCACCTTGGCCAAAATCTTCAACAAAATGAGAAGCTTTATTCTGTGTCTATAGACATCCTCAATGAATTTATTATTTCTTACAGAAACTGCCTTAAAATCATACATTTCAAAACGCTAACCTGATTTTTTTGTCAATTATAAACTATACTACTAAACATACGACAGAATAAAAAAGATGAGACTTAAATATGCATTGATATTTGTAAGAAAATCATTTTGTGCATTTTATTTGTGATCGTGATTTTGGTCAAAAAAGTTATAACTAGCCATTAAATTAAAATATTTTAATTATAGTCAATATTAAAGAATGCTTAGCTAAAGAAACGTATTTCCTTCATTCTGCAACAAAAATTACTTAATAATAAAGACTTAAAGGTCAGTCAATCTTGCAATCTTTCAATTCAACTTCTAAAAGCTTAAAGTAAATGCAATTCAACTAACAATGGGTATGTATAGATTCTATTCATTAAAAATCTTTCTCTTTCTGTTTCCAAACATATATTTTGATAATTTCATCATTCTATCCAGTTTCTCAACAACCAATTTTGACACAGTACTAAATCCTAAATATTGAACTATGTACATACCAATCTCAAGAGATTTCAGATAAACAATGATCAACTATATCATTCCTTATCTAACACATACTTTTCTATATTATTAAAGACTCTGGAAGCTACTTCCTGCTACTCATTACAGAAATTTTTTAAAAGTATTCTCAACAAAGAAACAAGTTAAAAATGGCAATCCAAGTATAAAATAATAAAATTATAGCACTGGAAAAGAAGCAGTAGAAGATCAAATTCTAGTTGAAATCTAGAGCTACAGTTTCATTCATAAAGCAGAATGTTCTGCCTTATTTTTGTTAATAGTTATAGGCACAAAGAAATGTACATTAGAAATAAATATAAAACATGTTGAATATCACTGATAAAGAATACAAATATAAGCAACAATGAAATAGTATACACCTGAGAACCTTTCAAAATGACACATATTTAAAAATTATATGTAATGCTTACGTACGCGTAATAACCTTTCTAGAGAGCAATATGGCAATAAACATTAATAATCATTCATACACTTTTACTCAGGATTCTCAATCCCACAACTCTATCCTAAAGAAATAAATCAGTGACTGAATTTTGGATTATATACAAGAATGTTTATTAAAAAGCATTTATCATAAAGGAAAACTAGGAACAACATAATGGTCCAACAATATGAAAATGTCTAATAAATTACAGTAAACACATAAAATAGAACCCTAGACCGACCAAATGTTTATTAAAAATTGTAATGATATTTAAAGATGTACCCAGTATAATGTGAAGTGAAAAAGCAAGATTTGGAGACAAATTTCCATGTTATATGTACTCAAAGTACACTGTTCTTATCACTAACAATTAGATAATTGGGTCGTTATTTAAGCTAACTATCTTGCCAAAATATCAGCCAAATAAGGGTAGGAAATTACCTATTTTATACATCACTGCATCCCCTCGGTGGCTGGCACAGAGTTAAACATATAGCAAATATATAGTCATCTATGATTCTAACATTAATTCATAATATTTTAAATCAAAAACAGGAAGTTGCCTAATAAAATAAAATTATCTTTAAGAAAAGCACATTTGTATACATGTATGGGTATTAAAAATAGTACAGGCAAACGTAGCTTCCATTATAGCAAAAGGATAATTCAGACCAACCCTCCCCTCTGAGGGCAATTAGTTACACAAAAGAAATACTTTTCAATCTGCTTGAATGCATCATGGAGCTGTGGAAATAGGGAAGAATTACAGGACCAGTGTCTGAGGGATGAAGGAAACCAAGGAGAAGTGGGTCTAATATCTGGGCATTTTTGCACTGCCTGTGGAGGGGCAGTTATGATGCCGAGAGGCTGTACAGCACTTCCAGCCTCTTGGGACTACAGAAAGTATAGTCCACAGCTCAGCAAGGGGTTGTGGCGAACAGCCCCACAATCTGGGTTGGGACCTTGAAAGCCTTAACCCTGGTAAACACACCTTCACAGTACTAAATCATCTGAAATCCTGAAACTGGATTGAGGTCATCTCTGATAGCTAAAACCCGCAGGCACCTGGCAGAAACACATGGAAATACACTCTGCAGAAAGAGAGTATCTTAGGTTTCAAATTACTGCTACAAACAATTCTACACATATAATCACCAATGCATAATAAAAAATAACTAGGCACTCTACCAAATAAGACCACATGAACAAAAATCAGTAGAGAGAAAAGACAGAATGAAAATGCTCTCAGACAGAAGGTAGAAGATGCAGGAAGGAATCATAAAAAAAGGCAATGGGGGACATTTAAGTAAGTATTATCAGCATGAACCAATAGATAAAAGTGATTATAGAGTTAAAAATAAATCTAGAATTGAACACATGAAAACCAATATATAAATAGAAGGTTAAATGGAGATAAAGCATGTTAAGGTTCCTATTACAATGTCTGGAAAAAGGAAAGTACAAATTAGCCTTATCTTTATTCTTCTAGTCTACTTATCTTGTCCAAAATTTTTATTTTAGCACTTCTTTTTATTATGGTATAATTTATATACAGAAAACTTGCCATTTTCCTGTTCAATTTCCATACATTTTGACAAATTTAGTCTTGTAACTACCACCAGAATCAAAATTAGAACAGTTCCATCAGCCCATAATGGAAGTAGCACTGCTTGTTTATCCACTCTCCAATTAACATACATTTGCATTGTTTTCCAGTTTGGGACAATTACAAATAAAGCCACTATAAATATTTGCATACAGGTTCACATGTAAGTTTTCACTTCACATGGGTAAATATCTAGGAATCGGATTGCTCAGGTAACGTTAGATTTTAATAAGGATGCTTGTAAAATAGAAGGTCTTTATTTGGTATGATAATAAGAAAACGAAAAGTACCTGAAATCATCCTGCTTCCCACACACCTCCTTGTGGTCTCAGTGAGGTTCTCCTTACTCATTCTTCTTTTGTTTACTCTAATAAAATCATCAAAAAAGATGGTATCATGTTTGCCTTTTGTATTTGTATTTTTGTCAAGTCATCATATGAGGAAGAAGGAAATAAGAGATAGAATTTCTAATAAAAATTATGGCAAATTGAGAAATGTACTGAACCTTTTAATTTTGTAGAAATGTAGACATTACCACCCCCTGACAATTCAATGACTTAGAATTGGTCTAAAATAAAATAAATAATTGGATGCTGAGAGAACGTAAATGCTGTATTTTCACTGAACGATTAAACCCAGTATGAGGAGAGGTGTTTATGAATTCTTATTCCTATAAAATGCATATGCTTGTGGACTAGTCAATAGGAGTGGTGTATTGAAAAAAGTAGAACACAGATAGCCAGAGAAATATTTAAACTGTTAAATATAAACTTTTTTGATATGGAATAATTTATGTTGAATTTTTTTCAAGAGAGTGAAATGAAGAAAAGTTCACAGCATTTGGCAAACAACCCTTTCTTTGAACTAAATCTTTTTAAAGCTGTTGTTACACTTCAGACATGCTCTCTAAAACACCTGAAAGAAGGGTTCTACATTACAAGGCAGATAAGTGTCTACTAGAAAATCACTGTAATGTTGTTTTATGTTAAAGTATCACTGAAAAGTAACAAAACAAAGGTTGAGATAATCAGGACTGATGTTTTTATTATGGTTCTTGCTGACACCTGCTGGTTCAATCTTATCTTCCTCCTTAATATACATCCATGTATATTTTGCATCTTAGATGCAAAAGCTTGTAGCACGTGAAAAAGAATCCTTAGATTAATCAAGGGACCAATGACCCAAAAACTAAATGAGCACACGTCACGCAACTAATCACTTCCCATATCCACTGAGTTACTGAAATCAGTGTTGTGGCTTTACTATAACTCACTTCCCAATGAATTTAATTAATACAAATTATCTGTGACCTAATATTTTGATTCTGCCTTATTATTTAATTCTGATACTAAAGTTACGTTTTTAACCTTCAACTGCAAAAGCCAGTAGGTCATGCTATTAGAACTCAAAAATGCCAAAAAGTGGATGTCTTTAAAAGTATTATCTAGGATAAGTTTCTGATTTGTTGTTAGCAAATTCAAAATTCTATTCTTGTAAATAAGATAATACATGTCCCTTACTAAGTCCTCAAATTTTTACTCTCTTCCCTCCCTCCTTCTTTCCCCTAAACCCATTATAAAATATTATTTTAGAGGACTGTGATCATAGCTACTATTTCATTCCAACCTTTATTACCGATCACATCAGACATCATGCAAAAGACCTGAACACATGAACAACTTGAGATGAAAGAATTCCTTCAGGATTATAAAACAGTAATAGAATTGCAAGGAAAAAGATTTTAAAACATTGGATTTCATAATGCTAAAAATGCTTGATTCTGTAATTGAATCACCCTCTGAATAAATATATCAAACCTGAAAGAATAAAGTTCCTGCTTCCTAGAAACTTCGGTGTTTCATATTCCTAACATTAAAAAAATGTTTTTAATGTCTCTTAAGGAAAAGAAATGCTCCAGTGAGCCGTCTTTTTACTTATCTTTTTACTTGCTCTTACTCTTTCCCTAGTTCAGCAAACCTAGTAAGAAACAGGTTTCACGTACCACCATTCAGTAGGGGAAAGGATCAACTCAAATCCAAGACCAAGGATACACAAGAGGAAGTCAAAAAAGTGTGCAGTGTAGGCTGTGAGTAAATACATTTCCTTCCTTTCTTAATCATGCATTAATATGTTTCTTCCACAGCAAATAGTTGTTTAAACCAAAGTAAGAGGTATTTTCTAATACATCATTCTGAACAAAATTAATCTTGAGTGCAGCCTATGAATCAGTAGTTTGCGACCCTGGTTGGCTACCAGGTCACCTGCAGAGTTGTTCTTGTTGTTGTTGTTTAGCTGCTTGGGCTCCCCGCCCAGATTCCTGCCCCCTGATTCTGACTGAACAGGTCTGGAGTGGGACCGGCATCTCTCCATTAAAGAATAAATACATACCGTTTCTTCTAGGTTATCCATTTTATTGGCGTATAGTTGCTGGGATATATCTGGAGAAAACCATAATTCGAAAAGACACATGCACCCCTATGTTCATAGCAGCACTATCTGCAACAGCCAAGACAAGGAAGCAACCTAAATGTCCGTCGACAGAGAAATAAATAAAGAAGATGTGGTGTATACACACACACACACACACACACACACACACACACACAAATGGAATATTACTCAGCCATAAAAAAAGAACAAAATAACGCCATTTGCGGCAACATGGATGGACCTAGAGATTGTCATACTGAGTGAAGTAAGTCAAACAGAGAAAGAGGAATATCATATGATATCCCTTATATGGGGAATCTAAAAACAGGGTACAAAAGAATAAATACATAAAAAGGTACACAGATGATGATGGTGCACAACTCGGTTTGCAAGCTACACAGCATTAGAACTTAATAAGGAAGTGGGCCAGTCTATTTCCCACTTCGCCCTTGTGTCCAGGAGCACCACTGCAGCTGTGGTGACGAGCGCTCTGGCCACCAAATCGGCCGCTTGTGCTGGGCCCACTAACAGCGCTGCTTCAGAGGCAGGCAAAGAAGACGAAAGCAGCAGCTCACACTCAACATCTTTCTGAGTCTAAGTTGGACCCCAAAAGAAAGAAGCAGTGGGGTTTTTATTCCAGGACACTGACTGGTGACCTGGAGGAAGGAGGAGTGGGGGAGGGGCAACCGCAGCAGGAGCTCCAGACTCTCTCTGATGGAGTTCTGCTGTTAACATGTTATTATTATATGTTATTTTTTTAAAAAAGGGAAATTAGAAGGAACACAAACATCTCTCAGCACACACGGAAGTCTCTTCTGAATATCTCCCCCCTTCCTGGTTTAAAACAGATTATCCATTAGTTTCAAATCCATACATAATCTGATTTACTCCCTAAATTACCATGTTTGGAAGTTATTTCAGACAATATATATAAATGAAATACCTGAGTTTGATTTTTATTTATTTATTTATTTTTGGCCGCGTTGGGTCTTCATTGCTGCACGCGGGCCTTCTCTAGTTGCAGTGAGCAGGGGCTACTCTTCATTGCGGGCTTCTCACTGCGGTGGCTTCTCTTGGTGTGGTGCACAGGCTCTAGAGCGCAGGCTCAGTAGTTGTGGCTTTCGGGCTTCGTCGCTCCGCGGCATGTGGGATCCTCCTGGACCAGGGCTCGAACCCGTGTCTCCTGCATCGGCAGGTGGATTCCCAACTACTGCACCACTAGGGAAGCCCTCTGAGTTTGATTTTTAAAATAACAAATATATAGATCTAAGCTACTGAACTTGAAGAATCATCAAGCATCTTACTATCCGCCAGTTCAGACACATGCCAAGTAAGGTCTCAGCACAGCAACAAGTAAGTGTTAAGACATGCTCTCACCTTCAGAGCTCTCTACTGTATCATCAAGGTACAAACACCGCTACTTTCCTGAAAAGGATCTTTGAAAAAGAAAGGATCTATAAAAGAAAACAGGAAGGAAGAAAAGGAAGGAAGGAGGGAAACCAAAGGCAGCCCAACGAGTCAACCTCGGGCACTGTCCAGGCTGCGGATGAAACGAACGCCACTTCTTCTGAGCTCTCGCCACCAGCAGCCCTGTTTTGGGCATGGGGGCAGTGCGGGGGGGGGGGGGGGGGGGTTTGTCATTCTTCCATTATTTCTGCCGCAGGGCTGTCCCGATGAGGACGTGCTCTCAGAAGCGCGATGGTCCTCACTTCTCCCCATGGTGTCCATTCACTGAACAGGGCTTTCAGCCTCCAAAGGCCGTTAAGAGTGGCCAAGTCAACACCGAATCATTCTTTCCTTTGGCAGAGATGGAAGGTCCCCACAGAGAGAGATTCTTGCTCCCCCCAGAGAGGAAAGGAACCGAGTTCTGACGTGTGGTGTAACACGCTGCTTCTCAAACTCTTCCAGGAGCCGGAGGAGGGGCCCAGCCCGGGACCTGGGGGAACTGGCCTCGAGTCACGTCAGGGAGAAATTCACCCCAAGTCAACTGTTTCTGTTAAAAGATGAGAAGTTTTTGTTCTCCTCTTCATTATACAAAACATTTTCCCCAAAAATAATCCACAAGTGTAACTGATGCTCCAGAAAGACGGTCTCAGGGACCAGGCTTGAGAGGTGCGGCCCCGGGCCAGCGTGAACTGTAATCACCTGGCCAGCGTGAACTGTAATCAACCTGGGCCAGCGTGAACTGTAATCACCTGGGCCAACGTGAACTGTAACCACCTGACGCTCCAGACAGAGCTCGGGCGCTTCAGCATCCATGCGGGTGCGAGGCGTCGTCTATTTCAACCCCCTTCAATTTTACACAGTAATTACAATCACTGAGATTCTAAACAGACTTGGGAAATTAATGGTGGGGAGAGAAATGGTATAAATGCCATGTGAGAATTCATGAAAACTTCATATTAAATATATTATTTTATTCTAAAAGCATTTGTAATTCAAATGTGTTGATTCTAGCTTAAAAACAGAAGTGGCAGGAAGATTTTTTTCCCAACAAATTTTTGTTTCTGTTTTTTTTTCCTTAATCCTGCTCCTCCCTGACACGAGCGTCACATTAGATAAGAGGGAGATCGGGGAGGCCGTGGTTCCCCTTGGCCCCCCGAGCCACCTCGACTCCCAGCGAGACCGTCCTGGCGAGACTCCTGGCGAGGCTGTCCTGGTGACACGGCACCGGGACAGGGGGGGAGAGCGAGGGGGGCGCTCCGCCTGCCTGTGAGGCTGTGCACACAGCGCTCCACCGGTGCGAGGGCCATCTGCTTCCAGCCCCAAAATAAAACCTTCTCAAGCACTGAGTTTCCACGCTGGATTTCAGCACCTTTCCCCGTGGTTGGCAGGGGACGCCACGTGACAAGGGCGCCCAGCCAGCCCTCCGTGTGAACAAAGGCGGGGCCACATTTGCTCATATTCCTGACAACGCCTACAACAGCACTAGAACTCGAGCACGCTGACTGATGCCTGCGAACACCCAGCCCCTAAGCCAGCGTAACAAATGTGCAGCTCCAGTGCCGCCACAGCCACATCTGAGTTATTTCTGTTCTGGAAAGAGACGTGGATAAAGTACCTCTGACTTTTTACGTTCAGCCAAAAAGAGTCAGCAGACTAGATGCCCTCAGAGGAACGACTGTAATCAAGTGCGCTCAGACGTGACATTTTAGCTCGGCGCTGAATCTGAACTACAGCGCTCCCTGTGATGGCCACACAGGTCGTTACAAGCCCTGCCGAACAAGAGGCTCCCAGTTCTGATGACTCTGAGCCAGTCTGTGTCTCACACCAGTTTCAGTATCTGCTGCATCCTGAAACGTGACCTTCAAGTGTTCCCTGTTGTGGCCCCTGAGAGGGAAGGCGCACCACGTCCCAGCCCTGCTGCTTCCTCAAGGTTTGCACGTCCCTGGGACAGAAACCCCACCCGCCTCTGTCACCTGCCTTCTCCCAGCAGATGATCAACAGGGTGAGGTTCCAGAGAGAGGAGAGACGGGAGCAGAAAAAGCAATTCTAAAAATCAAGGAAGAACAGCAGGCAAGAAGAGACATTAAGCGGTGGCCAATTTCTTAGCATTTTAATGATGGATTCTATAGAAGTATTCAGTCACTGAAGTTTGACAATCTAAAGCAGGGATCAGCCAACTCATTCGGCAAAGGGTCACAGAGAAAACATGTCCAGCTTCACAGGCCATACAGTGTCTGCTGCAACCACCCGACCCTAACGGCAAAGCCGCCGTGGACCACGTACAGAGGAAGAGAAGGAGCGGTGTTCGCATATAACGTTATTCAGGACAATGGGTCAGGGCCACATGTGGCCACAGGCCACAGTTTGCCCACCCTTGATCTGAAGCAATGTTTGTCACATTTTGGCCCAGTGAAAATCTGGG